>NC_061117.1:109663862-109963862 GCF_002878395.1 Capsicum annuum
GCGCATGGTGCATGACACTCTATTCATCCAAGGGCCACTAAGATGTAGCGCAACTTGAGGGAGATCTATTGGTGGAGTGGGGTGAAGAGAGATATTGCAGAGTTTGTGTCTAAGTGCCCTACATATCAGCAGGTTAAGATATATCATCAAAAACCTAGTGGTTCCATGCAAGAGTTCACTATTCCTACTAGGAAGGGGAAAAAACTGAACATGGACTTCATGATGGGTTTTCCTAGAACTCATCATCAGCATGATTCAGTTTGGTTCATTGTAGACTGAATAACAAAGTGAGCTTATTTTCGTTGTGTTCGTAGTTCTTATTTAACCGAGGATTATGCCATACTCTATATTAGGGACTTGGTCAGATTACATGGTATTCCACTATCTATTTTTTCAGACAGAGGTACCCAGTTCACCTCTTACTTTTGCAAAGTATTCCAAAAGGGTCTTGGTACCCAAGTTCATCTTAGTATAGCATTTCATCCTCAGATAGATCGTCATGCATAAAGGACCATTAAGACTCTCAAATATATGCTAAGGGTGTATGCAATTGATTTCAAGGGATGTTGGGATGACCACTTGCCGTAGATTGAATTTGCATTCAACAATAGCTATCTTTCTAGTATTCAGATGGCTTCATTTGAAGCTCTCTATGGTAGGAGATATAGATCTCCAGTTGGTTGGTTCTAAGTTCGTGAGGCCTCAATTATAGGTCCTAACATAGTATTTTACGCCTTAGAGAAAGTTTAGTTGATCCGAGAGAGAATCCGGGCTGCTCAGAGCCGACATAAGTCTTATGTAGATATTCCGAGAAAGGATCTCAAGTTCAAGTTCAATGACTATGCCTACCTCAATATCTCTCCCATGAAGGGAGTGAAGAGGTTCGGCAAGAATGGGAAACTCAGTCCCTGATATGTCGGTCTGATATGTCACAATAGGTCCGAGAGCCAGACTAAGCGTTTGCTTAGTCGACTTTTCCAAGGGTTGTGTATGTGTTCAGAGTAGTTAAGAGTCATCTCTAGTTTCTGAGGTGAAAGAAAAGCAAGACAAGGATGATAGCTTTGTCAAGCTGAAAGAGTCAGTTGAAAATAAGAAAGTTGATGTTTCCTCCCAAGAGGGAGATGGTGTTCTTTGCTGTTAGGGTCGTTTGAGCGTTCCAGGTGTACATGGCTTAAGGAAGCGAATTCTTATAGAAGCGCATGGTGCACGACACTCTATTCATCCAAGGGCCGCTAAGATGTAGCGCAACTTGAGGGAGATCTATTGGTGGAGTGGGGTGAAGAGAGATATTGCAGAGTTTGTGTCTAAGTGCCCTACATATCAGCAGGTTAAGATATATCATCAAAAACCTAGTGGTTCCATGCAAGAGTTCACTATTCCTACTGGGAAGGGGAAAAAACTGAACATGGACTTCATGATGGGTTTTCCGAGAACTCATCATCAGCATGATTCAGTTTGGTTCATTGTAGACAGAATAACCAAGTGAGCTTATTTACTTTGTGTTCGTACTTCTTATTCAACCGAGGATTATGCCAAACTCTATATTAGGGACTTGGTCAGATTACATGGTATTCCATTATCTATTTTTTCAGACAGAGGTACCTAGTTCACCTCTCACTTTTGGAAAGTATTCCAAAAGGGTCTTGGTACCCAAGTTCATCTCAGTATAGCATTTCATCCTCAGATAGATGGTTAAGCGTAAAGGACCATTAAGACTCTCAAATATATGCTAAGGGTGTATGCAATTGATTTCAAGGGAAGTTGGGATGACCACTTGCTTTAGATTGAATTTTCATTCAACAATAGTTATCTTTCTAGTATTCAGATGGCTTCATTTGAAGCTCTCTTTGGTAGGAGATATAGATCTCCAGTTGGTTGGTTCTAAGTTCGTGAGGCCTCAATTATAGGTCCTAACATAGTATTTTACGCCTTAGAGAAAGTTTAGTTGATCCGAGAGAGAATCCGGGCTACCCAGAGCCGATATAAGTCTTATGTAGATATTCCTAGAAAGGATCTCGAGTTCAAGTTCAATGACTATGCCTACCTCCATATCTCTCCCATGAAGGGAGTGAAGAGGTTCGGCAAGAATGGGAAACTCAGTCCCCGATATGTCGGTCCCTTCAGGATTCTCAATCGCTTTGGCAAGGTAGCTTATGAGCTTGAATTTCCTTCAGATCTAGCCTCAGTTCATCCAGTCATCCATGTCTCTTTACTCAAGAAATGTATCGGTGACCTAGCAGTTGTAGTCCCTACTCAAAGCATTGACGTTCTGAATAGTCTCTCTTATGAAGAGATGCCAATCAAATTCTTAGACTATTAGACTTGTAGATTGAGGAACAAAGAAGTCTCTCTAGTTAAGGTTCTTTGGTGAAATCAGTCTCATAAAGCAAATACTTGGGAAATAGTAGCAGATATTCCTACCTAGTATCCTCACCTCTTTTACGCCAATTCAGATCAAGCTCAAGGTAACAGTTCTCCTTAAGCATACTCAGTTTCATGTTCATGTTCCTATCATAAACTTTGTATCTATTATCGTTTTATATTCAGTCATGCATTCATGTATCAATCTAGTGTATAATCATTCATCAAATATGCATTCTCATTGGGAGAACTCAGTTATCAGAAGTCTCAATTATGCATTCATAAATCAGTTACTCATGCATCAGATATGCATGTCCAACATGATATGTTTAGCTTATCAGTCATGTCCTTCGTGAGATCATGTTCAAGTAGTGCATGTCTTTTACGTACTCCAGTCTATCATCTCTCCTCATTTCACTCAATCTCATTCGAGCACGAATATTTCCAAGGAGGAGATATTATAATACCCCATATATTTCTAATCTAGAAAATGAATCGTTGTTCCTACACATGAAACATCCTATCCTATGATTAATATTTGAGTACATGAATTACGAGGAGTATCCTAGTTATAATAGAGCTTATGATGTGTTAAGTATGTTCATAAGAGTCACTTAGAGTAAGCCAAGATAAGAACATGAATTACGACGAGTATCCTAGTTATAATAGAGCTTATGATGTGTTAAGTATGTTCATAAGAGTCACTTAGAGTAAGCCAAGCTAAGAACTTTTGAATCCACCAAGTTTTCGTGTGTGATTTCACATAGCTCATATTTGAACGATCATAACTATGTTTATAGGTGTTACTTTGTCAGATTTATAACCTCCAAATTGTATATAATTGAATAACCTTTCCATCGATACCAAATTCACCTAAAATGGACACCCGGTGAAGAAGTTATGGCAATTTAAAGTTTCAGCAGCGTTATTTCAGTCAGTGGCGCATCGCGCCGTAAGCCAAAATGACGTTCGTCAATTTTGAGTGTCTCTCCATGATTCCAGTGTGTCGCAGTGAGTTTCCAGGTCATAAATGGGTGGAAACACAATGTCTCTGCGTTACGCCGGGGGCCCAGATTAGGTAATATTAACAGAAATTAAATGACGCATCTAGAGGGGTATTTGGGTCATCTTTCCACCCCTATATAAGTCCCAAACATGGGATTAAGGCCCTAGATCAACTCTCTACATTACTTTTTATCAAAATTTACTAAAGAACAACCAAGAACAAGTCTAGGGTTCAATTGGGGGTTTCTAATTCCAAGCTTATTTCACTATTATCTTCACGGATTATTAATATAAGGTATGTGTAGTGTTCATCTATGGATCCAATTCGTTCATAGAGCTCAAGAACTATTTTTTAAATGCTATTTTGTGAACTTTTTGTGGTGATATGAGCTTGTACATGTTGATGATTGTTGTTTAAGTTTTAAGATGATAGCTAAAGGTATTTTCGTGGAATATATATGGTTGTTGGTTGAAAACTATGAACTTTAGGTTGTGTAATATGGTGCAGATTTGAGTACTAGTAGCCATTACTGATGTGACTCATGCTGGGTTGATTTCAGTGTTTAGGTGAGCGCTAGTAGTCAGATTCTCCATTATTCCTTCTATTATCTATGTATATTCTTTCACTTGACAGCGATATTGTATTTCACTATTATAGTACTCATTTTTCATTTATTGTAGCTCTTGTGATGACACTACTAAGTCATGGGGTGATTGTAGATATTTTATCTATCTATTAGTCTATTAAAACTATCTTTTTGTTATTTTATGTCATTTATTGTTGATTTCTAACTTGACATGACTCGAAATAGGGACTTTTGTGTAGGCAACTCAGGCTCATCTAGGAATAGAGATCGCCCAGTTAATCTAACCTAACCATCACATCAATTCACAAGTGTCGGATGAACTCCAAGCATATAATCAAGATTGAGGAAACAAGACTAGTAAATATCACTTAAGAATGTCTGATCATTCGATTAATGGCAACATACCAAAGTCCACATTAATCCACAAAGCCTACACAAATCTAATGTCTAAATATGTTGAGACATGCCCTCTCCAATAGCCCAAAAATCAAGTTAAAACAAGTCTATGAAATGAGATAGAAAGACCATGAAATGTATGCCTTAAGAAGTATGGAAGCTCACTACTTCAAATTCAACACATGGACCGCTCAAACACCTAGTCACTATGTTTGAAGAGAAGAAGAAGCTTCAGCCACTATTTTATCTAGGAAAATGACTTTTTGAGATAGTTAGCAGTTGGAGCCCTAGAATATAACTCAAAGTTAAGGATAGAATAGTTTCAGTATTCAAATCCAAGTCAAACCATCATAAGCATCAAAATTTATATACCTAAGAATATATATAGATATATAGATAGAACAAGTATTGGGAAAAGGTAAAAGGCCTTAGTATGCATCTCCAAATATAAGGTGGAGGAATCTAACCTTCCACTCGTAAAGATTAGGAAGTTTGAACATCCCAGTTATATTAAACAAGGGGATCTAACCTCAAGACATATTATGAAGTATGTGGACTCTAACAACAAGTTATTTTATTAGGAAAAGGACTCTAACCTCAAACTATTTCATTAGGAAAGAGACTCTAACCATAAGAAGTTTCATTTGGAAAGGACCTCTAACCTCAAGCACTTTCAACAGGCAAAGGACTCTAACCTCAAGCCGTGGTGACAATTATTAGTCAACATTGGGACACTAACCCTTTGTTTATACATTAACATCCATTTAGTTCAACACTCGAGGACTCTAACCCACACAGCCAATTAAAGTTATCAAGGCTATAATTCAAAACTATACATAACCACAAGGTCTTCATGAACCATTTCTAAAACAATCACATCAATCAGCCAATGCCTTAGTTTCAATCATCATTCAAATTAATTTGATATCATTAAGACCTACACAACACCATTCATTAATCATTAGCTTTCATATACCTAACCTTAATTCAAGACACAATTAAATTTCATATTAGGGACTCTATCACCTTTAACCAAGCAATCTACCAAAGAAACAAACTAACACATTACATAGACAAAATGGCCATTACAAATCCCTTACCCACCATTCTTACTCATTAAGACATTGCTTTAGTTTAAAACACTATTAGCATATAGCTAGTTATTTCTCTTAGATATTTTTATAAATACCTTAGGGTCATACCTTTAACATGAAAAAAACCCAAGTGAAAACCATGAAGATTAGGGTTTGTCATCACCCATTTGTTAAACTACAATCAATATGCACCCACATGTGCAAATCATCACCAAAAACCTATATAAACATAAGTTTAAACAAGATTAAACAACACCCAAAACTACTCATCAAAACCCTCAATATTTGATTTCTAACCCACAATTTACAAATCATTACCAGGGTTAAAAAACATTATATTTGATAAATAACAGTAAGGTATTAGTCACATGCCTTATACAAGGTGGTTCAAAAAAAGAACTTGCCCCCTTCAAGCCTCTAGATGAACACTTGTAGAACCCTAGCCTTCAATCATCAAGATTGATTTAGAGAGTATTTTTAGTCAATTTTGATCCTCAGATAAGTGTTAAGAGAGGCCATAACATAGTATATAATATGGACTTACGGGTTCTAGGGTGGGAAATGTCTGGAATGCCCTCATCATAAAAGCTAAAATTTGAACAAAAAAGGGTACAACCACCCTATAGGAACCGTACCCTTGTGTACGATTGGTACCATTACTAGTAAATTAGACCTCACCTAGGACCTCCATAATTACCATCATATGACCATACAAGGCCAAGACTTACCCTAACGTACAAAAAGTACCCTTAGAGTCGTACCATAGTCAGAATCATCAAGATCTTTATCAAAACATCAAAATATTAGGAAACATATGATTGCTACCCTAACATAATATTTGGGAGATCAAACTGTACCTTGGACAAAAATTTATCAACCTAGAATAATAATCATAAAAGAGTGTAGGTACTACTAATCTTACCCTATCAAATAAGAGGTATGCTCAAGTCGTACCCTACCTAGAATCTAGAACTTAGGAAATTCTCAAAGGGTTCAAATACAAGGTGTTTCATAACTTTAAGGCCATTTTACACAAAGTTACCCCATTGCTTATAACTCTGGGCTACATTCTCTCTTACTAATAACTATGAGTCATAAATCGGGTTGTGACATCAAAATATAACAAATGAAGGACCTATGATGACATCTCTTCTCTAGCTTGACGACTTATGAATGAAGGGTCCCTTATGGGATTTTTTAATATCTATGTATACTAGATGATCCTGATCATTATTTTTTAATCATCATCATCATTATCAATCTACTTTTTCCTATATAAATGAAATATATATATATATATAATAAGTTCACATACTCAAATTATGACTAATAGAGTTTAAGTCTATAAATCTATTTCATGAGATCAACTTTAGATCTAAATGATTATAATAGAGAAGAAAGGGCCAAAATCACTAATGACCAAAGTAAATGGCTGTGGTAAAAGAGTGGATAAACAATGGACCAGAATCAATCTCAGTCAAATTCCCAAACATTATCTTTAGTTTAGAAAGCTCATAAGTCTATAATAAAGTGTTACAATTCTCATTATAAAAGAATTTATTCCACAAGTGAAAAGTGGTTTTTTTTGAATCGTACCACTATATCAGCATGAATTCGCCAAAACTATGTTTGCCATCACCAGTATCCAAATAACACAGCCATAAATGTCTAAATGTCTAGAGACAAAGGCCACATCCCTTTAAGTATAGACAAATAACCTGGAGACCAACTGGTATTATAACCACGGCCTCGGTCCTAACAACAAGCAACTAGCACAATAATAATAACATAATAATCCAGGGAAATAAGGTCCAGGTCATAAATTAAACCAATAAACATATAATAAAGCATAATTAGCATCAAACTATGGTAAACATGCATATAATCTAGGGTAATTCTATATCCACTAATATTTCATTTTAAAGTTTGGGTCACTTTTTTATCCCCAAACTACCTAATTAGGTTATGTCATGATATTCTAGTCATTAAAATATCCTATCTTACCTACCTAGCATAAAATCTACACTACACAACATCTCATGAAGAAAAGTAAACTAAAGTCTACCTCGATACCGAATCACAAGTCATTGAATCATCCACAAATTGCCCATCTTTGATCCAAAATGTTGAAGTACCACTAAACTATTAAATTAATAATCTACATGTTAGTTGGATTAAAATAAGACACACATTGAATTATAATAAAATTAATTAAAAAATTTAATCAATATAGTGCCAATGAGCCCACGGGGCCTATTAAAGTAATTACAAATCAAATTTATCACGAGGTCTGACAAAGGACAAGTAATATGTGCTGAAAAGTTTAGAATAAATGAGACACGAATTGAGGTCTGAATTGGCCACTAAAGTCTAAGTATTTTAAAACCTAATTTCTATGAATTTACTATGAAATGGGATAGAATTTAGCCGGTAAAATAATGGTAAATGACCAAGGAGTGCTTGGCTAACTTACCTTAGTTTCAGTAGTTGAACCCTGCATTTCCAATCAACCGAGCTTTCAAAAATGTGGTGTGATAATGATGCTCACCTATACCATGAAAATTGTTAGAGGACGGTGATTGTCTATATCACAACTTTTGTTGGGATCGAATCGAAAAGGAGTGAAAAGTAGAATTCTAGTCTTATAGGTCTTAACACTTACTATGAAGACACTTGAAGTGCAAATAAAGTAATCATGATTTAAAAAGGGGTTAAGGGGGTTTGGTTTTAGGAGAGTGTGTGTCAATAGAAACTCAATTCAACAAACTACACAACAATTGTAATTTAACTTTGTTATAAAGTGA
Source organism: Capsicum annuum (assembly GCF_002878395.1). NCBI lineage: Eukaryota > Viridiplantae > Streptophyta > Magnoliopsida > Solanales > Solanaceae > Capsicum > Capsicum annuum. The sequence continues at coordinate 109,672,110 of NC_061117.1, forward strand.
ATCATGGGATTATGTCTAGCTAAGAGAAAATTAGTTATGGGTATGTGCAGATTCAGTGTACATGCTAGTTTCTAACAATCTGGTAGGCTAGGTCTAGGGTCCTTGAGGTTAATTTGTCAACAAAACCTCAAGAATTTTAGTTATTTAACCTTTTGGATACCTAAGAAATGTTTTAGTGATATTTACCTAGGAGCATTCTTATCTTATTCCAGCTGAACTTTTGGGATAATATTATCTTCTCCATTACATCTCGAACATTGATGGTCTGGATATTTTTGTCCAATTATCTTGCAATATCTTATTAATAATTCTTCTGAAATAAATCATTCCATAATTTTCCTTGTAGTTGGTTGTTTCTCTCAGTTGAGTAATGTCAGAATCCATTGGCTAGCATCTTCCATATTTTTTTGTCGTAGCTCTCCTGAATTTGAATAAATTATTTGATGATCTCTTGAATAATAGCTTCATATTGGGTTTCCATTGATATAATTATTTGCTAATACTTGAACAATCGTAGCTATTCCAATAAGTCATTTATTTGCATAAAAATTAGGAATCTCAATTTTAGGTATATCTAGCTTCTGAACAATATTTTCTGGTATAATCATATCTCTGGTTAATCTTATTTTTACAATTTGTATAACTGGTTTGATCTCTTCGTATAATATCTCTGCTGGTGCAGTATAAAACTTTATTAAAAATAAATTCCCTTTGGTTATTATTTTATAAATGGTGAAAGCTCTATGTAATTATAGTATAGTTGATAGTTCATTTCTATCTTGGGTATATATGGTATTTAATAATCCTTAACTGAAACAAGTTTGTACTAAGGTTGGGTTAGTTTTAGGTAGTGCGATCAACTTGTTGTGATCTTGCAATCATTGGATTATATAGTTCGTATTTGGTTCTTGGATACTTGTAGCTCTGGGGTTAAAGTTTATATGGTTATAGGCTTTTTTATCTTGGTTCAAACTTTCTCGACATGTGTTGATTTGTGGGGGAATGTACAAGGGGTCTTTTTGAATTTTTTGTATAAATGGTTTTTCAAATATCTTATTCATGTTCATGTTCTGATATCTTTGTCCACTAACTACTTTGCTTGTACCTGGAATTGTAGATTGATAAATGTTATGGGTTTTATGGAGCGTCCCAACGTCTCCTTTTAGCTCTGAAATTTTACTGTCTTCCAATGACATAGCTCTGAACATTGCTGAGTTAGCTGATTCATTGCTTTAGACTTCAGTTTAACTTCATTAGTCTTTAGCTTTTCTATTTCATTACCCCTATTGTCCACTTTTATTGAAGCGTAGTTAGGGTTTTGAGTATTTTTTCTAAAGCACATCTTCTATTATATCAGTTTGAGTAGCTTTTTCTTGATATTTAATCTGCAATAACCTTTTTGTTAGTACTAATTACTTCAATTGTAAAAGTAAAATTTAATATATTTAATACTAGTCTCCAAATCTCTTTCGTTGTAACTAAATTTTTTATTTTCTTTGTTCACCACCAACGTACCTGTGTATTATCTATACGTACAATAAATTTTTTATATACAATATATGGCTCAAATGCTAATAAACATTTATATAATGAACACAATTCTTTTCTATTTAATTCCTATTTTATTTCTGTTTCATTAAACGTACCTGAGTAGTATCTTCAATGATGTTCTAATTTTCTTCTTCATATCTATATTTATGTACTCCTCTATAACTATATTTACTAGCATCTGGTTCTACTATATATATAATTTATTTATTTTTGCCTGGGAATTGCAATTTTGATAACTCTTTACAACGTATTTTTATTTTCTGAACTTGTTTTTTATCTTCTTCATTGTAATTATATTCTATATCCCTTTTTAATTTTTTCTGTAAAGGGTTGAGGTTTTCTGCTAATATTGGTATATATTCTCTTACTTGGTTTACTAATCCTAAAAATGATTGTAATTTCTTTTTTGTATCTAATTCTTCTTTTGCATTTATTATTTATTATACTATATGTTATTGCATTTTACTCCACTTTTATCTATTTGTATACATAAAAACTCAATCAGGTTTTTCATAATTTTGGCTTTCTTTTCACTTAAACTTATTCCCGATTTTTTTATTATATCTGTAAATTATTCTAATAATTTTAAATGTTCCTCTTTAGTTTTTGTATATAGTAGTATATCATCTATGTATACTATACAATTCGGAAATTGTTTAAAATAATTATCAATAAAGTGTTGTAACTCTTTTCCTTTTATTTCGTCAAATATTTTATCATCAAATATTATTTTTCGTTCTCTTCCTTCTTCATTTAAATATTCTTCCTTTGTGATTATTTTTATATCTTCTTCAGTTATTTGGTTCATTTTTATATCTTCTTCCATCATTTGATTTATCTAATTCACTATCTATTTCATTATGTGTTTCATTCTACGAAATTTCCTATATACTATCGTCACTTTCTAATTCATAATATATATAATCTATCTGTATATATTCTGTATTTTCTATCTTATTTTGGAGGAACAGAGATATTGATAAAAGTATGTTTTAGAGATGGAATAGATACACTAATAAAATTATATTTAGCATATGATAGAATTATAAAACCTATAGAGAAAAGTATAATTACTGTCATAAAAGAAAATTTAATATACCAAAAATTTAAATTTATAATAAGTGCAAATTATCTAGTAGCAATAACAGATAAAAATATATATAAATCATTAGTGTTATATTGGAAATATGAGGAATAGAACTAAACCAGGAAGTAAAATATTTACAGAAAGAAGTAAAAATCTACACGTATTAATAACAAAACATAAAATAATGGGAAAAAATAAAATTAATATAATAGAAATAGAAAGTCCTTTAGAACAATTTTTAAAAACAATTGATAATAATGATTATAGTGACAAAGACAGAGATATAGAAGGAGATTTAGAAATAATAAATGATAGAATAAGTACAACAAAATGAAATCCAGATTACAATGCTAATAGTAACCGAAGAACATGTTATTTAAAAATAATCTAGTATCTAGTAATCTAAGAAGATAATATTTTTTTATGTATATGATTGAAGGGAATGTTTTGAAAAAAGCATCAAATGAAAAATGAATACTTATTTATCTGGCAAAATGGTAGATAAATTTAAAATACTTGTTTTGTATGTACTTAAGGACATAGAAATTATAGATATCAAAAAAATCATATTGGAAAAAATATTTGATAAATATTTTATGATGAGAATAAATTAAATAACTAACCTACCTACTTATTCTTACAAATGCTTATATACCAAACCTACACATCAACAATGATAAATTACGTATATTTAGAATATTGGAAAATGTATATGAAAAATATACAATTAATAGAAAAACTAATGAAAACAAATCTAGAAAAATCTATGAGCACTAGAGATATAAAATATATAGAATTCCTTAATCAAAATATACAAGAATTATTAAGATTAAAACAAATAGCTAATGAATACTATGATAAAGCATTTAATTACTAGAATCCAATCCCCTTTTTGTTGTTACTTTTTGTTTACATGGTGTTGTAAACCACCAATCTGTTTTAGTTATTATATGTGGGTATAATTTATCTAAAAATGACATTCCTAAAAGCATATCTTTTGATGTTAGTTCATAATTATAGATTTCTTCTATTGTTTATGTTATCCCATATCTGTATTTTTACATTTTTAGCTTTATATGTAACTAAGCTTACTTCATTGTTAAATCCTTTGACTACTATTGATGTTTTTAATTTATCCTATTTACTTTCTGGTAAACAGTTGTATCTACATAAGTTTGTTTCTGCTCTTGTATATATCATAGGTGTATAATACCTATTATAATGTCCTTCTACTATTATTTTTACAAGTACATATATTTTCATATCATGTTAAAGCTCTTTGTATGAACAATCTTTCTTTATTATATGTGATAGATAATTGTGTATGTTTTATATTGTATAGTTTTACTTGTTCTAACAATTTTATTCCTAATATTATGTCTGCTTTTTGCATATCTTCTTCCTTTATTTCCAATTCTATTTTTATTTTTCTAGCTCCTATTATTATTTTCTTTTTCAGCTATATCTTTAATGTTTATTAGACTCCAGGTATCTTGATTTCATCAGATATATAACTTGTCATGTTATTCATATAATGCTTGGGTTTCTACGAATAACTTGGATAACATGGAATTGGATTTTCTCTTTCTATTCTTACCATGGCTGCCAACTTATCTTCTAATTTTAATTCTTTTTTTTCTAACATTAAATATAAATGTTAACCTATTTTCTTATATCTTTTTCCTAAATTAGAGAATACTATTTTTATTTTTAATCCTTCATAATTTTCTTATGTTTTTTCATGTATTATAAATTTTTCTTTGCTCATTTTATTTAAATGTATATAGGTTATGTTTGTATATATATTCTAGACTATCTATGGTTGATTCTAAATTTGATATTTCTTCCTTTTGTGCATTTATTTAGTCTTTACTAACTCTGACATTTATGTTACACTGTAGTTTTTCTATCCTTATTTTTAATTCATCATGTTTTTCAGATATTATTTATTTTAATTCTTTATATTTTTGTGATTTTTGTACGTTATTCATCTAAATAATTCTTTCTATTAAATCAAAATACATACTTCTTCCATATTTTTAAATAACATAGTCTCCGACATTTTCCAAGTATTAGAAAAATGCCACCTTTCTCTTAATCTGCTTAAGCAGATCTAAAGAGGATAAAGAGTGGATCTAGAGTGGATGCAAACCGAATCCATAGCAAATTAAGAGCAGATGTGGTTGCTTTTATCCTTTTTGCCACTCGCTTGCAGTTGTGGCTTCCCAACATACACATGTGCTCTTTAGTGCTCTTTTCTTTAATATATGTCCTCTCATCAGCTTGAAAAACTTAATTATCCCCCCCTTTCAACCTCTACCTGCATAAATAATCATTAAGTATGAGATTAAAATAAATTCAAGGTAAACGCATCATAATCTAAGATTAAAAGGTGCTAGCTAGTCGTCAAATTGACGACTTATAAACCCCCTAAACTTAAAGTATTGCATTTTCTAAAGCAAAGAAGAATATTTCAATGAGATAGGGTCTTTATAACTGAAATCCACCTAAAGCAAAGCTATACTTAAGGACAAAGCTAACAAAGCTCTATAAAGAATTCCAATACATGTCTTGGCAACAAGTAAACCAAATTTTTTCAAGAATCACATAACTATGAGGTAAGGATGAAAGTTTGTATCAAATGATAATTTTAAATCAACAAAGCATCTCAAGAGGTGACATAAAATCTTTCAATATCATCTCAATCTTCACGATGTATATTACCTGGCCTATTTACCCAAACCGAGAGTAAGACTTTACCTTCTACCCTATTATATCATGCCAACTCACATGCAAGAGTTAGCTCTATACAAAGAAGGAATTTAAATTCTTAAAGGATCTCAAATAATGAAAGAACTTACATTCACTCTCGCCAAGAAATTCAAGTACAATGGGTAGAGCCACAGGCTTGCCTTCTGTGTTTTTCGTCACTAATTTAGACTTACCTTTCATGGAATCGCCATGGTCTTACAGTTCTATATTAATTCTTAAGGTAAGTGAAGGAATAAATATGGATCAAGTGACTTAATACCTCATTTAATTCAATCGTTTTACCGCTTATACCCTACAATTTTCAAACTATCCACATTATTCAGCTTCAAATCATTGCTCGTGCTACCATTATCTTTTGCTTACAATTCACCAAACAAGTCAAAGATACCATTTTCATTATTTACTTCACTGACTTTTTGAAGATATTTTCTAATTTTAAGCCCTTCTTAACTCCTTATTTGTAAATTTTAAGGGCTTCCCTATTCAACTATATCATCAAGTATATCTCTTGTCTCATAATCACATGATTGATCAACCTTACTAAAACCTTCCTTGTCTCATCTTAACAGGTTACATTCTGTTCCCAAACTTGGATTATGAACCATACTTACATTATTGTCTCAAATACACAGTCCCCCAAACATAGGCTTTCGCTTATTATTCATTATTTTGACTACAGACTGAATTAAATGCCAAAAGAAAGATTTTCAAAAGGGATTATGTGTTTTAGCATGTTTATCATTACAAGAAGTAAGAGAAATTGCCAAAATGATCAAAAGTGCTCACTAGGGAGCAAATCTAAGGTGGCAATTTGGCTATGTAACATTTCAAAATAGCCTCAGTTCATTCTCCAAACCAGGCTTGCTTAGGATTTTGATTTTAATACACTCGAGGCATGTTCTAGGCTACTCGTAATTGCAAGAATTGTTTGAAAATCTCACAAAACATTGCATCATACTCGTAGTGTAAAAGGTTAGTCTCCCAACCAACTTTGAGCAATTTGAGTCAAAGCCTCAACGAATAAAGATAGAGACAATAATTGAATTCTATTGTCCCACTCATGAGAAAGCTAATAAACATCCATGTTCTTTTTCAAAAATAAACCTACATTTTAAATTTTTGTCAAAATCATTTCATTCCTTTCCAATGACATTATGAAAGTATCTTTGGACTTTTCCCTATTCCTAATCAATTCAAATGAATAGATACTTCACCTAAGGATATTACTTTATTATCCATCATGGGTGTACTATCATTCTGTTCGACAAAGAAACTAAACTAATTTAGAAACAAAACATCAAAAGAAGGAAAAACGAATTTTTTCTCCTTCGGAAAGAAAAGAGTTTCGATGAAAATCATTGGGTTTTATTGGACACGTATATAAAAAAGACGAGAAGATCAATGCATGACAAATATGAGTATCGCATTAATACTAAGTGCATGACACAAGTCCAAAAAGGAGGGCACCATTTGATACTATTATCATTATACCCAATAAGGGAACATCAAACTCGTAAGCCCCACGAGGGCTATAGGAAATAATCATCAATGTTCTAGCCCTACAAGGGGTAAAGTAAATAAACAGCAAAAATGTAAAATGTCAAAAAAAGTAAAAGTATGTCTATACAATCAATAAAACTAATTCCATTAAATGAAATAGTAGGTACAGGCCATCAATATGTATAATAAAACTACCCTCAGCCCCTACTAAAGATCCTTTCATTGTCCCCAATGGAAAATAGAAAAATTGTAGAAGAGGCTGGAGACTCCTTTTGCGGCACATGGTACTCGGATCCAGGTCAATGAGCGGTCATATTATCACAGTAGGAGCCAAATCATACTGGGCTAATCTTGCTCGGTTCACAACAAAATGCAAATTATCTAGGTTCACACATTTAAACCCTATTGGATCACTTTAGACGTTGTTTATGTCCCCTTCTTATTTGTTGCTTGTTCCTTTTCCTTATCCAAAATAGTTCCCTTCTTAGCATCCCATGGCAAATTCATTTGTGGAGACCTAACTATGTAAAAGGGAAAGACCAAACGTAAAACAAAAGAAAATGGGCAAAACATATTTTTGGGGTTTTCAAATATTAAGTAAGAAAATAAAACTAAAGAAAAATAAAGGTGGATGCAAGGTAACTTCATCATTATGACTCATGGGACTTGTTTATTAGAACACTCACATATATGGACTCTATATTGTCACACATTCTTAACATTTCATCATTCAAACTCATAGAATAACCATGGCACCAATATAAATAAAATGACCCTATACCCTTTAGAATGGTGTCACTCGATCTATCATAGGGCAAGGCAAGAATTCATGTCTCTCCTCTTACTCAGACTTCACCCGTGAATTATATGATAGGGATATCATACTGACAAAACCATGGAAGCGATATTTATAAACAATATCAATAAAAAAATCTTTTGATTTTCTACCCTTAAGGAGAAATTGAACACATATTCATGGTTTGATAATGATCACATTATGCCCCCAAGAAAGATCACATTAACCATTTAAAGCATTCAAGGCATTCCTATCTTATCGACATTTCAACAAACACATTATGCATATATAAAATAAGAGCTTTGGAAAAAGACCACATAAGCATATTTGAGAAAGATCAATTCACCAAAGACACTATTGATACTCATTCTACCCCAACTAGATCACCCAACAATCAACTAATCAAAAAAAACTTCAAGTGGGTATTTTAACCAACACGTGTTGCACCACTTTAAATATGTAAAAATTTAAACAAAAAACTTGTAAAACAAGGAATACATTTAAAATTTGTCACTCCAACCATCACAATTTACCAAAAGAGGCTCAACTTCAAAGAAAAAGTATTATGCAAGTGAAACGCCATTTTCTACTTTTAAGAGCATTAAAAGATGAAACCATAAACATCATACCATTCACTTGATTAATGAGAGGAGAAAAATGAAATAATTTTCCAATGTAATTATATGGTTTTGGATACTTAAGAAAAAATTTAGTTAGCTTTAATTAAGGTGAAAATAAATTAAGTTTTTGAGGAAAGAGAGGTAACAAATCACAATAAAAAACTTCTTGCACTCCAAGTGTGTTTGACTACTTAAGTATGTCAAACACAAGTAAAAAAAGATTTCCTATATAGTTTATGGTTGTACTGTATTCCATAAAAGCTAGAACTGTGCCTTGAATTCTTAAGTAGGTCCAAATAAGTCAAAAAAGTGTAAAGCTTGCATAATTAGTTCACAGGTGTGTACAACATTGCATTAGACCCGCCTTGTACTACTTAAGCATTTCCATCACATGTCATAATAGCATGCTTCAGAGATATTAATCTATCTTAAGGCCACCTACGAGTAATATGTGTTGAACCTGTACCTACACTGCTCAAGTAAGTTCAATACAGGTAAGGCGATGGTATGCTCTTCATTATGTGTTTTTACATGAAACTTTGGGTTTGGGGAATGGTTTAGATCCTAGAAACCTACCTTTTGGCATCCAAACTTTGATAAATTACCTTCAACAACAAAAAACAAGCTAAAATTAGTATAAAAACATTAGGAAACATCAAGAAAAATCTTTAGGTTACTTTCCAAGAAACTCCTTAGTTAAAGTCGCGACATAGAATCATTTAATCTTTATTTTTTATTCTTGAATTTAAGCTACTACAACATAGCTGCTTTGAGTCCACCTATGTGATAATATATCAATCCTTTTCAGCTCACCATGAACTTTTTTTTCTCTTGATCCTTTAGCACAATTTTTCTAAAAACCATCCAAATTATTTTCTATATTTCAAATTATTTTCACTGCTTAGAGCATTCCTATAGTTTCCCCAAGAAATTTATGACTTTATTGAATTGGCACTTTGATTACTGGGTAGTTTGTATTGTTTTTAAAGCCAATTCCCTATTATGCAGCCTTCGTAGGTTCAAATTGACTTCAAGGAGAAAACTTCTATTAAAAGACCCCATACGACAATTTTCACAGTTCCATCAAATTTAGAATGTCGACTTTAGTTCAATGGACTATTTTTGGGGCTTCGAGACTCCCAAATACATTTTGAGATATCGATCAAAAGTTAGGAAAATGGCAAGTGGGTGTGTGACCCTCTTTTCTTCAAAACAACCTCAGATGGAAATTTCTACTTCGCCATTGATTTTGGTACACCAATTTTTTTTGGGTAGCATAGTTCATGACATGACCCAAACCAGGGACTAGCTGTGACAGGTCTCTTAATCCCATAGAGTCCTGGAGGCCACCTTTTGCCTAGTAAAACATCACACAAATATATCTAACAACAATAGAAGCAAACTAATGGACATAAAAAAGATAATTGAATAACTTAAAGGAAACTATGTATCCTATACTATCCAAATCCACAGTAATCCACAAGACTCTAAGAATCTAAATTTAATCTAAGTCGAGACATAGCCCTGATGATAGCCAAAAATGGAATCCAAATGTACTGTTAATGCAATAAAAAAACCAAGAGGAGATAGAATTTTCAAAGAAAAGAGGCTCACCACTTTAAGCTGACTTATGGACAATCAAGATATAACCCAATCACTGTGTAGAAAAAGCAGAAGTGTCTCTGTTTTCTACATCGTATGGTGATACAACATTCGAAGAAGGTTATCGGAGTGAGCGCTAGCATGTAACTCAGGGAAGGGATAAAGTAATGCTAAAATCAAATCAATTAAAAAACATTTGAATCTATATGCACACAATCATACACATATATTAATATAAGAAGCTGGTGTAGAGAACAATGTTTAGCATAAGAGTTAAAATGCTAACCTGGATTGTGTAGTGTAACCATCATAATAATACCCACGAGGTATATAGGTCCAGCCCCTTGTTGGATGGGCTCCAATGCATGTTAGTTGCAGGAATAAGAGATATCATAGAAATACAAAGGAATGCTCCAATCATATGTCAATCCAGGATATATATGTAGTGTTAAACAAGTACATAGTCATCATGACCAAACCTCACACTAGCAAACGTTAGTTTCAAGTATTGGTCCTTCAGGATACCTTCACACCTAGGTACACAACCCCTCACAACCAAATTAAAACTTTCACACATAACCCATCCGTTTAGATAATGAATCTTCAATTAAGTCATTCCATAAGTATCATCATATCCTAACTCTTGCAACCTTTTAATTAAGTCATTTTAATTTTATCAACTTGGGGTAATACCTCAACTCTGAGATGACCCAAAATAGGGCCTAACTATGTTGGGTATCTCAAGTTCCACATGGATTGGAGATCACCCCCTTCACCTAACAAACCCAAAAACAACACAACTCAAAGTTGGATGAATTCCAAACATATAACAAGATATCTTAAGAAAATTCTAAATGCATATCAATAAACAACCCCTAATTACCAGCCCAACAACTGACAGTAGTCCAAACAAATCATCTACAAAACTAATTTTCTAAAATTTGTAGGAACATGCCCATAATAATATCAAAATAACAAATTCCAAAGGAATAGTCAAACTTTAAAAGAAACCATAATCATGAAATATGTTCTTCTATAATATGGAAGCTCACCACTTCAATCTAACTTGCTAGCTGATCCTGAATCTAAGTCACTGAGCAGAAGATATGGAAATATGGCCAGTTCTTGCATCGCGTATCGATACAACTTCCAAAAAAGTTAAATGGTTGGAGCACTAGCATGTAACTCAAGAATAGAGGAATAAAATAATGCCATTATAATTGTTCATACGAGTACAACCTCTAATACATAATATTATATAAAGTACATATAGATATATATACACACATGATGGGGTAGGGAGCAGGGTTTAGCATGAACTTTGACAAAACCTCAACTTGGGTTTTGAAGCTTTTTCATCATAATCCATCTATGGGCTATATTGATCCAGTATTACCCCTGAAGGGCCCAGTGCGTGTTAGCCGAACGAGCTGGTGATATCATAGATTGCTGGGGATTTTATTATACCCTTCACCCTCCATGATAAATATATATGTATGTGTATTTGGGGTATTCCCTTGTACTCTATAAGCATTTATTTAAAAACACCAACCCTCATGTCAGCAAACATGAGTTTCCAATATTAGTCTTGTGGACTCACACCTTCACAGCTCGCTAACACAACCCCTATTGTTGCCCAATTAAAATATAAGACTTAAACCAACCACCAATTCAGGGAGTCAATTATTATGGCATAATAAATTTGTATCATCATGCTAATTATAGCTTGCAAACAATTTTACTAAGACAACACTTAGGGATTCCCGTATACCATACTGACTCCATTATAAAATTCACTTAGGGGGATTCCTATGTACCCTGCAAGATTTACAAGATCATTATCATCTAGTTAACTAATTTGGACATGAATTAATGTCAAAGATAAATAAAACCAAGCGATAATGCAAAATCTAAATTAAATTTTGCTAGTGGGTTAAGGTTGTTAAAAGTTTCTTGTAATGCCCCAAAACCTAGTCCTGGGATGTCACACGGTGCTCAAGACTACAAGTAGTCTCAAGCTAACAATTTAAGCCTGCTATTAAATCTATAAATCATGTTAAAGTAATTTGATTAGATAGAAATGCCAAAATACTGAATTATATCAAAACTGTCTAAGATCAACTAAATATGCTATCTGAATAACAACTGCTGAAAGTCTGAAAATAATAGCTAGTAGTTTGATTTGCCTCTACTACTAAGGAACTAGAGATCCATTGGGACAGACCCCCAACTGACTCGGACTAAACTAAAAGCAACTAATCAAATACTATTAAAGCTTGAAATTTAAGTTAATGGGCCTTCGAACCATGAGGAATTACCAACTATCGGGATGTAGATAGAGAAGCCTGAAATCACTCACACTTCTGGGACTAAATACCTAAACGTATATTATGAGATAAAGTAGCGTATAGACGTATATATGGATCAGTACTTTGAGGATGTGCTGAGTATATGGGGGTAAATGCATGAGTAAATTAATATCTTACTATTATAAAGATTCATAGAATATGCATGCTATATGTGATGGCTCAAATAGATGGAATCACTGAAAGATGATAATTATAAATCATGAGTAATAAATCATACTGCTTAAATCTAGTAAGCCATCACATTTAAAGTCTAAAAAGTGAATGGTATATGTCGTTCGTTTTCTGTTAAACTGTAGGTAAAATACTTTTAAAACTATTTTAAAGGTCTTTGTTGTTTGGGAAATTCCTTTAAATGCTTTTATATTGTTCTTTACTAGAAGGGAGGTTCTATTAACCGACATAAACCATGTGAGATATCATGGAGTCTAACATTTTGTTCCCCTAAAGGGAAAACTCTACTATGTGGAGAGATGCCATACTCTTACCAAGGACTATAACCTGAGCTAAGCAATCATATCTATAACTGTCATCCATATAGAATTGGGAATACTGAATCTGTAATTAGGTTGGCTCGTAGTTTTTGGAAAGTAGGATGCATTAAACCCATACTTTTCGCTCGGTGCTAAATACTACTCCCTTTAATCTGTATGCTCATTTGGTAGGAAATCCACTTTAAAAAGTCATAATGTTTCATACAGAGAGCTAACTATGTATCTATTCAATCAAAACTAAATTTAAGCTGTAAAGTAGATTCATGTCTTAGCTAAAGATCAAAAGATTAAATCTTTATTCAAAGCTGTTTATAAAGTAACATAGGATGCTTAAAAGCATAATCATTCTTGAAATAACAATATTCAACTAGGGCTTGATAACCCATGTTTAAAATTCATGTCAAGACATTATAATGTTCATGCTTGATGATGTAAATATTCATAATTCAACTAAAAATCTAGAAAATATTGTCATACGCATCAATTTATGAAAGTAGACATGTAATTCAACATCCAAAGCACTTGAAATCTCAAAATATTCAATTAACAATAAAAGGGTATGAACCCCGTATTGAAATTCATGTAAAACCATGTAAATTTGTAATAAGACACTAGTTTTGGGCACAAGGATGAAAGATTTATCCTTGTTCAAAACCCCACCTACCTTAATTGATGAACTAGATGAAGAAGATTTGTTTTGAGATCCTATTTATGTTCTTGTAGGCTGATTCTTGAATTCTTTAATTGGAAACCTTGAATTTTGAACTATTTTGGGAAAATAAGGGTGAAAATTTAGGGATTCTTGAAGTTTAATGTTGAACCCTAGGGTTTTCTTTGAGAATAATTTGATGATTAATGAGCATATTTTGCTCAATAATACATTTAATCATCTATTTTCACGGTTTGGAGATGTGGGAGAAAGACTAAACTGCCCGTGGAATTTAAAATCCGTAACTTGGTTGTCGATAGAGGCTTCACCATGATGCGGTGAGTGGGTCATCACGATACCCACTGTTATGCAGTGGAATTACGGTGACTCACTGAATTGTGATAGTTATTGTTTTGGGATTCACGATAACGCGATGCAATCTCGGTGACCCTATGGAAATTGACAAATGTTGAATTGGTCTCCACCGTGATACGATGAGTCTTGCATCGCTATTTCCACCGCAACGCGGTGGAATTGCGGTGGCTTGTTGGAACGAAAATCATAAAACTGCCTAAACCTTGTTCGAAAATTCCAAAACATACCCGAGATATGCTATTTACATCCCTAAATGTGATTCAACTAAATATTCGTTGGCTTATAGCCCGAAAGGTCATTTTAAAAATCCTCAAAGTTTAAAGGGAATCAAAATGACTAAGTCCCTCAACTCTTAGCCTTATTTTAGATTTCTAAATGCTAGAAGTACGTATTAAGGGCAGGACTAAGATAGAAATATTAGGGGTATTACGTTTCCATACAAAACCTTTAACTTTGGGGACTTCTTTGTATCTCCTATTTCCATGATTTACCAATTTAGGGATTCCATTGTACCCATGTCCATCCACCATACCCATACACCCAGATCATTTACAAAGTATCAATTTAAGTAGAACAATTTTATAAATATCATAGAAGAAGTATTTAAACAATTTATCTTCAAAACACTCAACCCATAATTCAAAACCCAACATCAAAACCATATAACCCTTTTCCAAAATTATTCCATTAAAAAAATACAAGTATAGGGGAAGAGTAACATGCCTTAAATACCAAGATATTTGGAGAAGAAAGTAACCCTTGTAACCCTAGATGACCACCTCTCTTTGAACCCTAGATTTAACTAGGATGGAGAATTTAGAGAGTATTTGGGAATATTTGATAAAGAATGGTAGGCTAATGATGTCTAAAAGATAGTTTTAATTCATGGGGTCTAAGGGGTTAAAGTGGAAACTTTCCAATGGGCCCTCACTATAGAAGCTGAAAAGTGTCACCCTTGGCTAGAAGTATCCAATCGACTCGTAACCACGCATTACGACTCATTAGTATGAGTCGTAACCTAAACAATCTCTAGGACCCCCATCCACTGTTGTCCCAATGACTCAGCCATCTGAATCTTCATTTGACCCTATGACTCGTAGGGTCAAAATCATAGTATGAGCAAAACCAAATAAGGTGAACACTGTACATCCTAAGGTTTGATCATTACGACTCTTATTGAATCAGTACGACTTGTCACCTCAAGTCATAACAAATATAAAGTCTTAAGCCAAACTTACTAGACACCTTACAACTAGGGTCACCAGACCCGTCCATACACCCTACGACTGGTAGGGTGAGTCATATACAATGTAGTGAGCTCACAACTCAAAAAATTTTCAAGGGCCAAAAACCGGCGTGTTTCAATTTTACCCTATATAGATAATTTGCCCTAGAATGACGGGACAAGGAATTTATTAGCACATTTAACTCCACATACCACTACTCTTACATTTAACAAAGACAGATAAAACAAAGACACTATTTTCCTTTAACAAAGTCAGAAAACAAAGATGCTAACAATGACATATACTGTAAGCACAACTATAGGAAACGAAAAACAAGAACGAACACTTGGACTTCATGTCCTCTTTGGCTTCCTAGTAGCCTCTTTAACCTTGTGGTTCCTCCGTAGAACATTTACCAATGCTCCATCCTTCATCCGCAATGGACGAAATTGCTGATATAAAACTTTAATGGGGCCTTCCTTATAAGAAACGGAATCTGAAATACCCATCTCCTCAAAAGGAACAACAATAGAAGGATTACCTATGCACTTTCTCAATATAGAAACATAAAACACCAGATGAATTGAGCTCAAACTTTGAGGCAACTCAAACTAATATGGAATACTACCAACACCCTTCAAAACCATGTATGGACCGACATACCGGAGATTGAGTTTTCTTTTCTTCATAAATTGTATTACTCCATTAATGGGAGACTTCTATAAGAACAAGCAATCACTAACCTCAAACTCGATCTCCCTACGGCTTACATCCTTATGGGAATTTTGGTGACTTTTGGTTGTCTTAAGCCTATCTCGAATCACCCTCACTTTCTCTATGGCTTCGTGAACTAAGGCAGGGCCAAACAATCCCTTGTCAACCTCTTCGAACCACCCAATTGGAGAACAACATCTCCTACCATACGTATCCTCAAACAGAGCCATCCCAATACTAGAGTTGTAGCTATTATTGTACAAAACACTATAAGAGGCAATCAATCAACCCAGCTACTACTCTGGTCAATCACACTAGCTCTAAGAATATGTTCAAAAGTCAGATTAGTTATTTTTTCGTACCGATCCATCTACTAGTGAAAAGCAATACTAAGGCTCACCTCAGTTCCCAAACCTCTTTTAAACGAACATCAAAATAGTTGTGACAACATAATACAATAATCTTAAATGATAGTAGTAGGCACCCAATGTAATTTTGCAATCTCCTAGAGGAACAACTTTACCTATTCTTCTACCAAAAAGTTAGTTCTCACTAGCAAGGAATGAGCAGACTTAGTGATCATATCCATGATGACCCAATTCAAATCAAACTGATTGCGAAACTGAGGAAGTCTGGTAACACAATTCATGTTAATTACCTCCCACTTTTGTGCAAGCAACTCGATCTCTTGAGATAACCCACTAGGCCTCGTGGCCTCTACCTTTACTTGTGGACACACCATACATTTAGCCAGAAAGTTGGCCACATCCCGCTTTCTACCAATATATTTCCTTAAGGTCATGATATATCATTTTTAAAATAGGATAAACCCTATATCACGACTAATGAGCCTCGGATAAGATCCTCTCTCACAACGTATATGTTAGGAACAAAAATATGCCTAGGCACCTCAAATTACCATCGCCACTAATATCCCAAGGTACAACCTCTTGCTATCTTATATCTCCATTAATCTTTATTAAGACAGGATCCAATATCTGCATCTCCTTTATTTTAGCAATAAGGGATGCCTTTTCCATATCTTGTACAAACATAGACAAACTCCAAGGTTAACCAAATTATGAATATCTTTCACCAACTCCCATTTATCCTTATCCATATGATCTAGACTTGTCATGGATAACTTGCTAAGAGCATCAGCAACCACATTAACTTTACCTAGGTTGTACTATAGACTTATGTCATAATTTTTCAATAATTCAATCCATATCCTCTACCTGAGATTCAACTCCTTCTAGGTGAACACATATTGTGGGATCTTATAATAAAAAATGATATGTATATAGACTCCATACAAATAGTGATTCCAGATCTTTAATGCGAACAAAACACAAAGGAAGATAAAACCCTTGTGGAGGAGATCCATCAATTGCTCCTGAAGTTCCTTAAACACCGCTAGAGCCATTCTGTAAGGAGGAATAGATATTGTACGTGTGTCTGAAATAAGATCTATCCTCAAATAAATTTTCCTTCGAAAAGGACACATAAAAAATTAGGGAAGACCTCAGGAAATTAATTAAATACAGGAATAGAATGTAATAAATTACTTTCTAAGTTAGAATCTTTAACTCGAACTAAGTGGTAAAGACACCCCTTCGAAATCAATTTTTTAGGCTCTAAGATATGATATGAACATTACTATAGGCACTAGGTAACCCTTTTCCCATTCAGTAATTGGCTCATTAGGGAATTTAAACATAACCTTACAGGTTCGACAATCTAAGAAGGCATAGCACGAGTGCAACTAGTCCATCTCTAATAATATGTCAAAATCAACCATGTCTAACTCAATTAGTTCTACCAGAGATTCTCTGTTGCCAATACATGCCACTCAACCCCTTTAGACTCTCCTAGCTCCAGAGAGTCAACCACCAGAGTATTAAAAAAAGAGGTCTAAAATACACTCGGACAAAAACCAAAATACAAAGCCACAAATAGGGTAACATAAGAAAGAGTGGACCCCGGAACAATTAAGCAGTACACATCTAGGGAAAATAGTTTCAATATACTAGTAATAACATCAAGAGATGCCTCGGACTCCTGACTGGTTGTAAGAGTATAGAGATAATTTCAACCAGTGCCAGAGCGAGATTAAGAACCATTTTATGTAGGATCTGATGAAGAGTTGATAGAAACCTTTTTTTCCCCAGAAGCTACCTTACCCATGGGATAGTTTCTAAACATATGCCCAGGTTGACCACACTTGAAGCACCTGTCCCTCCCCTCATGATAGAAAACACCATACAATCGACCATAAAATCTGTAGAAAGGTTATGTTAGAGATAATTGGGACCTATTAGCCTGTAATTAGGCAACCTATGCCTTATAACCATACCCTCAAAATGTTGGTTACTAGATGACTTTAGGTTGGAAGCACTAGCCATTGAGTAGGACCTAGAATTTTCCCACTTCTACTTGGACCACTTTCCACCATCCGTGCCACTCTGTTGTTGACCTCTACCATGTTCTGAATACATAAGCTTCTTGCACTGCCTTTCCCTAAACTATACATACTTTCTCTTATTTTCCTAAACTTGTTGCATATATATACCACAAATCGGGATATATCTATGTCCTTGTTCAACAAAGAACCCTTACTCTAAAAAAATAAGTCTTAGGATAACCCAAAAGAGAAATTACTCATTTTAGATATCATGCTAGGTACCAACTCGGGATCATAGCTATACAACTAATGGAATTTCAAGGCATACTCCTTGACTATCATCCTTCCTTGCTTTAAACTGCAAACTCTTATGCTTTCGCCTCTATCAACTTATGAGGATATAAGTGGTCCAAAAAAGTTATAGAGAAATCATCCCATATAGTTGTATCAATATCTCCACCTCTCAAATTCTTCTATTCTTCGTACCATTAGTATGCCATATCCTTCAATTTGTAGCCAACAAATTCTACACCCTTAATATTTAAAGCATGTATAACCAGGAAGATCTTCTCCATCTCATCAAAGAAATTCTTCGGATCCTCCAAAACGTTAGTACCAGTTAAAGTAGGAGGATGCTACCTTAAAAATTAGCCAACTATGGTGGCCTTAGACTAACTCACAACAAGGCCTGCAGGATCTAACTATTGTGACTGAGTTGTCATAAACTTGTTCAATAGTTTGATAGAGTGACTAAACTCAACATTGGTAATATCCCCTTGAGGTGACTAAGTATGAGTGTCACCCTCAGGGATAGTATCAATAGAGACAGGTGGGACTCTATGATGATGTAGGGACTCTTGACTAGATCTACACCTTAGAAGTTAGACGAGCTCCATCCACGTTATCCTCAGATAGGTCAAAGGAGTCTCCATGGACATCAGATCTTCTCAAATTTGTAATCTAAAATATGAGCAAACCAAAATTAGAAGAATTCAATACCTTAGACTTTACAACTTGAAATAGATCTACAAGAAAGGGAAACATTCCTAAATGTCGTGTAGCCTCTACCTTATAAGTGTGGTATGCTACATACCCATAAATGAGACAACTTTACAAGGATTTTTTTTATGCCAATGACACAAACCTAGGCTTTGATACTAATCTGACATGACCCGAACAAGGGCCTAGCAGTGTTCAGAATTTCAAGACCCACGTGGACTGTAGATAACCCCCGATTCCCAACCCAACCAAATAAAACGCACCCTAAAGTCGGATGAATTCCAAATATATAATAAGATATCTTAAATATATTCTAAATGCATGTCTATAACCAAACAACGATCACTGACAACCAACCAATTGAGACTTTCTAAAATTCACAGAAGTAAAATAAAAGCCTCTACAAAACTAAATGTCAAAATTATGTTGGGACATGACCCTAATAATAGCCAGAGAACTAACCAAAAGAATATTCAAAATGTAAAGTAAACCATAATCATTAAATGGGGTCTTCCAAAGCATAGAAGCTTGCCACTTCAATCTGACTCACTAACTGATCCCGAATCCATGTCACTAAGCAAGATATGTGGAAGTAGTATCGGTTCCTACATCATGTAGGGATGCAATGTCCATAGATGGTTATAATTTTGAGTGCTAGTATGCAACTCAGAGATAGAAGAATAAAATAATGCCAAGATAACAATTCAAACCAGCATAACCTTTAATACATAACATCATTTGAAGTATATATACATATACATATACATAGGTAGGGAGCATGGCTTAGCGTGAACTTTTATAAAACCTTAACTTGTGTTATAAAGCGTTGCAAACATAATCAACCTACGGGCTATATTGGTCTAGTGTAACCCCCTAAATAGGCCCTAGTATGTGTTAGTGATACGAACTAGAGATATCATAGATGGACGGGGATTAACTTGTACCCTTCTCCCTCCATAATACACATATACATATGTGCACTTGGGGGATTCCCTTCTACCCCACAAGAACTTTCCCATCATGTCCAACCCTCATGCCGGCAAACATGAGTTTCTAGTAATAGTCCTTTAGACAAACACCTTCATGGCTAGATAACACAATTCCCATTATTGCATAATTAAAACATTTAACATATAACCCATCCACAAATTTCAGGAGTCAATTATTAAGGCATTATTTAGTATTATCATCATACCGAGTATAGCTTTCAAGCAATGTCATTAAAAACTAACACTTAGGTATTCCCATGTACCCCACAGACTCCATTATAAGATTCATTTTGCTGATTCTCATGTAGCCCATAAGTTTTTAAGGATCGTTATCATTGAATTAACCAATTAATCCATGCATTAATCTAAAGCATAAATCAAACCAAGTGATAATGCATATTCTAAAACAAATTATGCAGATGGGTTGAGGTTGTTACTAATTTCCATACAAAACTATTAAATATGGTGATTCCTTTGTACCCTTTATATCCATGATTTATCAATTTAGGGATTCCATATTACCCATGTCCATACACCATTCCCATCCACCCAAAAGCATTTACCAGCCATCAATTTATTCAAAATAATTTCATAAATATCATAGAAGAAGTATTTAAATAATTTTTATTCAAAATAGTCAACCCATAGTTCAAAACCAAACATCAAAACCATAAAAACCTTTTCCAAATCATTCCATTAAGAAAATACTAATATTGAGGAAGAGTAACATGCCTCAAATACCAAGAAATTTGGAGAAGAAAGCACCCTTGGAACCCTAGATGACCACCTCTCTTGGAATCTTAGCTATAACTTGAATGGAGAAATTTAGGGAGTATTTGGGAGTATTTGATAGAGAATAGTAGGCTAATAAAGTCCAAAAGATGGTTTTAGTTTATGGTGTCTAAGGGGTTAATGTGGGAAATGTCCAAAGTGTCCTTATATTAAAAGCTAAGAAAGTATCACCCTTGGATAATAGTCACCCATCGACTCATAACAACACATTATAACTAGTCACCATGAGTCATATCCAAAATAGTCTCCAGGACCCCTACTTATTATTGTCCCTACGACTCAGCCAAACTATCATCACGTATCCCTATGAATCGCAGGGTCCAAGTTATAGTCTGAGCAGAACCAAATTTGGTGATCACTGACATCCTACAGTTTGATCATTATGACTCGTATTAAGTCTTTATGACTTGTGACCTAAAGTCATAATGAATATAGTGTCTTAAGTAAAACTTACTAGATACCTTACAACTAGAGTTATGTGACCTATCAAGACACCCTACGACTCGTAGGATGAGTTATATCCAAGGTAGTGAGCTCAGAACTCAAGAAAATTTTCAAGGGCCAAAGATAGGGTGTTTCAACCCACATTAGTTTATTAAAAATAGATGGAGAATTGCCTTAACTACCTTTAATTTGTCAAATCAAATTGAGGCATGCCTCGACCCACGGGCTTCCAATTTAAAATAAAAAACATGAACAACAAGGCCTTCAAAACCATTTTCATCTTGTAACCATTTATACAATGCACTAGATTTTGTGGGTAAGTCATACCATATGACATATCATATTTCAAAGCTAATTATGCAAGTGGGTCAAGGGAACACAACTTCACAAAACAAGCTCCAAACAAAAATCATCAAATTAGGGGAATACTTTGACCCTGATTCAAATTCTCATACCTATGCACCTAATTAATTCAAAAACTGCCAATTCAAAGCACGAATAATTGATATAAACCATTGGAAAAAAAATATAAGAGTCAACAATTCCAAAACCTTCAACCCATATCAAAATCAACATAACTAATCATGTAATGTATGCATTTATATAAAAAAATAGAAGATGAATGTACAATGAAACCCTTAAGTTTGTCTTAGGTTTTGAGTATGAGAGTGAAAGAGAGCAATTGGTCTTTGAAAAATTAATGAGAATAAGCTTATTTTATTTTAAAGGGTCATACATGGGTTAAAAAACCCTTATCCCAAGTGGATAAATAAAAAACAACATAAGAATACACCTTGGCATCGCACGCTATTTATTGCGGAGACTATCATCCGAGCGGAGCCTCTTATCACAAAGATTATCTTCCGCAGCACATCATTTATCATGGAGATTATCCTCCATTGTATGGCAATATCGTGGAGGACACTTCCTCCATTCTATGCCAATATTGTAGAGGGTAACCTTTGTGACACCGTAAAAAAATGTGGCCTACTGCCTCGAAATTTCAAAATGACCCTTAACCTCTTCCAAAAATTCTTAAACTTTTCTGAGTCACCATATTTACATACCTAAACATAATTTAATTCAAAAATTGATGTTTCAAATAAGAGAGGGTCAAAAATAAAATTATAGAAATTGTAAGGGTGTTATATTACCCCTTCCCTTCTTTAGGATCATTCATCTTCGAATAATGAGATGTGACATTTTTAGTATGAGAATAGCTAGAATGCACAAGAATCAAATGACTATCTCAGAAGGGAGTGGGAGGAAACGAAATTCATACCTTAGGTGCCTTCGTCCCATACACGAAAAAAGAATGGGTACTTAGCATTCATATCCTATTCAGCATCCCTAGTAGTTGTTTCTACCTTTTTATTTCTCCAAAAATCTTTTACTAAAGCCACTGTAACGACCTGAAATTGCCTCCCGGGACGTCACACAGTGCTTAAACCTATAAAAAGCTCCATGATAACCCTTTGAGTCTGTTTTTACTAATAACACTCATTTTAAGATAAATAATTCAAACACTAGCATAGTCATATCATATGAAGGGAGATACGGAGAAAATACTCTATCCAAACAACAAAAATACTAGAATTCTCAACACAATCATGATCTGATAACTAGTTTGACAAAGCCTTTACTAATCCATGAACTAGAGAGCCGTTGGAACAGCTCCCCAATTGACTCAAAATGAACTAAAAGTAATGACATAGTTTCTTAAATTTAGAAATGTTAGAAGATAGGTCCTCGATCCATGATGACTAACCACTGTAGAAATGTAGACAGAGGTAATCGACAGTCACTGAAAAGGCGGGGATTGAGCACCTGAACCTACATTGTAAGACAATGTAACACATAGACGTATATGTGGATCAGTACTTGGGAATGTACTGAGTATGTGGGGGTGTATGCATTTATATAAAAAAACATCAATACTTTTTAATCAAATCATGCATGCAATAAGTAATGACTCACATGGCTCGAATAAGTATAAAATTTAAAGCTCATGAATCTTGTAGAATGGAGCATGTAACATAAATCTCATGAGTCATCATAGTTTAACTTTGAAATTGGTAACCTTCTGTTATTCTCATTAACCATAGGCTAAAGGAAACTTTAAACAATACATTCAACTCATTCATATGTCTCATGGAGGGTAAAACTTCTCCAATGCTCAAGAACTCATAACTCTTTCAAACTCAAGTACTTGGAATTCAAAATCACATAACTTTGAAACATACTTAAAGGTATTTCATTCACTTTAGAAAAATATCTCATTTCAAGATTTAGGGAACATACTTTAGTCATAGGGAGCCAATCTGCATCATTACTATTAGGAAAATACCTTGTATCAAGGGAAGTTCTCTTAACCGACATCAACCATGCGAGCTACATGGAGTCTAACATTTTGTCCTCCTAAGGAAGAGACCCCACGTTGGGGAGGAGCTTTATATTCTTTACCAGGGAGTATAACCTCAATTCAGTAATCACTTATCTCAGCCTTGGGCTAAATTTCAACTCGGCCTTAGGCCCAATAATCAACTTGGCCTCAGTCCGAACCCACGGTGGCACGTAGTTCTTTGGTAAGAAACCGTAGTAACTTACCCACTCAGTGCTAAATACTAATCCCTTTAGATTATCTTGCTCATCTAAAAAAAATCTAGTTTTAGAATAATCTCATGGTTCACCAAGAACCCAATATTCAAATTTGTAATCCCATGTAGTAAAGCAGATTTCTAAGCTCTATAACTATTAGGTCAAATCATTTATCAAAAATATCAAAATACACCAATCATGGGTGCTTATAGCACAAGAGTTCATAGAATTACAAGTCTCAAGTAGGGCTTACTAACCCATAAGTCAATCACAAGTTAAAACTCATCAAAAGCATAATAGATAGCATATAGATTCATAACTCATGTAAAAATCTAGAAGTTACAGCAATTTCTCTCAAAATATCAATATACTTATATACTTCAATATCCCAAACATTGCAACTAATAGCTTCTCAAGGATTAAAATCATGGGGTATTGACCCAGCTGCACTTTCTCAAGAAATGACGTAGAAATCATGCCATTTGACTCTCAATTCATGGGAAACGTCAAATATTGCAATCAATAATAATGAGTGAAAAACCCTAATTCATATTCATGTAATGCCTCATAGATTTTAGAAAAGTCATGATTTAAATAAGCCTTTGGGCACAAGGGTGAAAGGGTTACCCTTGTTCAAAACCCCACATACTTTAGATTATGAAATTAGATGAACAAGCTTGCTTTTAACTCTTCTTCTTACTCTTGAGAGAGGGTTATTGCAACCCTTGAACTTGAGAAACTTGAATCTCAACTCAATATGTAAAATCCATGGCAAGTTCTTGGATTTCTTGTAGACGGATTTTAGATTTGATCTTGAGGGAGAAACCCTAGCTCTCTTGTGTTTTGGATGATGAACGAAGCCATTTGCTTTATTTGGTATATATCATGGTATAAAATAGTGTAAAGGACCAAAAAGCCCTTTTAAAAACAAGCTTACAATATTGAATGGGGTTTGCGACAATTGGAGCGACGGTCCGTCATAAGTCCGACAGTCTGTGGGGTCATCCATCACACGATGACCTGAAAAGGGACATACTGCCTCGATGCAATGGTCGAATCGATGGTCCATCATAGGTTCAACGGTTCATCAGATCATCCATCACATGATGGTCGGGATGATACCATACTTCCTTAGTGGCGATGGTCTAAGCGATGGTCCATCGCAGCTTTGACGGTCCGTCATCCTTGTTGTCGCACTAGGGCCAGGAAAGAGAGTTTTTGCCTTGGTTGCGATGGTCCGAGCGATGGCTCGTTGAAGACTCGACGGTCCAGCGGATCATCCGTCACACCTGGGCGGTTCTAACAACCCTCAGTAAAGTGGCCATAACTTCTCAACCCGATGCCGAATTTGGATGAAATTGGTATCGTTCTAAAGCTAATTCAATTCTCTACATGACAGAAAATAAAATTTAACAAAATTCTATATGTTTTAAATACCAATCGCTTGGTAAGTTTCTTATCAATCTTTTATGGATGGAATTACACTATACTTGATACACTCTAAGGCCTAGACTACGAGGGAACTTTGCGGGGTCTTACAATATCTCCCCCTTGGAAACATTCATCCTCAAATGTCGCTATTGAGACTAGGAACACAGGAAAACAGAGTACACATAGCTGACTCAATTCGCTAAACGGCTCAAAATCTCTCTTAACTCTTGAATACATCAGAAATTGCAAGAACTCATGCAAGAATAGATACATAGCTGAACTTAGATTAGAAGGGTTGAATTAAGGAATAATAATACCTTCAGATTTATCTGAACTCACGGAAAAATGGTGCAGGTACTTGGCTCTCATGTCTGCTTCTACCTCCCAAGTAGCGCCCTCAACTTTCTGGTTCCGCCATACAACATTTACTAAGGGAACCTCTTTGTCCGTTAGTCTACGGATCTAAAAATCTTGAATCTCATCGAATGAATGACTATTCAGAATATCAGCACTCACTGAGAGATCTACTACAACAGAATCACCAATATGGTTTTTAATCATGGAAACATGAAAAATAGGATGAACAACTGACAACTCTGCAGGCAACTCAACCTCATAAGCTACTTTCCGAACATGACTCAAATTCTATACAGGACAACATAACAAGGACTAAGCCATCCCTTTTTACCAAATCTCTTCACCCCTTTCATGGGTGAAATCTTTAATTACACCAAATCACCCACCTCAAACTCAAGATCTCTTCTCCTTACATCAGCATATGACTTTTGATGACTCTGAGTTGTCTTCAACCTTTCTATAATAAACTTAACTTTCTCCATAGCTTCAAACACTACATCAGGCCCAATCACAACAGCTTCACCCACTTCAAACCATCCTATTGTTATAGGCAAATTCTAATAATGGGAAATGTTCATCCCAACGATCCTTGAATTCAAGAGCACATGCCCTCAACATATCCTCTAGAGTTTGAATGGTCCACTCAGCCTGACCATGTATTTGCGAATTCAAGAGCACATGCCCTCAACTTTGAAATCAGTAATCTTGTCTTATTCTTATTATGCATAGGCTAAAGGAAACTTTAATCAATACTTTCAACTCATTCATATGTCTCATGGAGGGTAAAACTTCTTTAATGCTCAAGAACTCATTACTTTTTTGAACTCAAGTACTTGGAATTCGAAATCACATAAGTTTGAAACATACTTGAATGCATTTCATTCAATTTAGGAAAATATTTTGTTTCAAGCTTTAGGGAAAATACTTATATCAAGGGAAAATACTATATTCTTAGGTAGCAAATCTCCAACTTTATTATTAGGAAAATAACTTGTATCAAGGGAGATTCTCTTAACCGACATAAACCATGTAAGCTATATGGAGTCTAAAGTTTTGTCCTACTTACGAAAAGACCCCAACGAGCATCATACTCTTTGCCAGGGAGTATAACCTGATTCAGTAATCACTTATCTCGGCCTCAGGCCCAATATCAACTTAGCCTTTGGCCAAATAATCAATTCGGCCTTAGGTCCAACCAATGGTGGCACATAGTTTTGTGGTAAGAAATCCTAGTATCTTACCCACTTGGTGCTAAATACTACTCCATTTAGATTATCTCGCTCATCTTATAAAAAAAATTCACTTTTAGAATAATCTCAAGGTTCAATAAGAACCCAATAATCAGATTTGTAATCTCATGTAGTGAAGTGGATTTCAAAGCTGTATGACCATTAGGTCAAATCATTTATCAAAAATCTTAAAATACCCCAATCATGGGTGCTAATAGCACAAGAGTTCATAAAATTTCAAGTCTGAAGTAGGGCTTACTAACCCCTAATTCAATCTTATGTTAAAACTCATCAAAAGCATAATAGATTGCATATAGATTCATAACTCATGTTGAAATCTGTAAGTTACAACAATTTATCTCAAAATCTCAATATATCATATACTTCAATATCTCAAACATTGTAATTAATTGCTTCTCAAGGTTAAAAATCATAGGGTATAGACCCAGCTAAAATTTCTTAAGAAAACATGTAGAAATCATGCCATTTGACTCTCAATTCATGTGAAACATTAAATATTGCAATCAATAATAATGGGTGGAAAACCCTAAATCATATTTATGTAAAGCCTCATAGATTTAAAAAAAATCATGATTTAAATAAGCGTTTGGGCGCAAGGGTGAAAGGGTTACCCCTTTTCAAAACCCCACCTACCTTAAATTATGATATTGAATGAACAACCTTGCTTTAAACTCTTCTTCTTACTCTTGAGAGAGGGTTCTTGCAACTATTTAACTTGGCGATCTCAAATCTCAACTCAATTTGTAAAATCCATGTTGAGTTCTTAGATTTCTTCGAGAAGGGTTTTAGATTTGATCTTGAGGGAGAACCCGAGCTATCTTGGGTTTTGGATGATGAATGAATCCATTTTCTTTGTTTGGTATATATCAGGGTTTAAAGGAGTGGAAAGGACCAAAAATCCATTTTAAAAACAAGCTAAAATGCTGCACGGGGTCTGCAACGGTTGGAGCTATGGTACGTCGAGTCATCAGTCGCACGATGACCAGAAAAGGGACATACTACCACAATGCGATGGTTGGATCAATGGACCGTCACAGGTTCGCCGTCGGATCATCCGTCGTATGATGTCCAGGATGAGACCACACTCCCTTAGTGGTGACAGTCTCAGCAATGGTCCGTCGCAGCCTTGACGGTCCGTCGACATGGCCGTCGCACTTAAGCCAGGAAAATATGTTTATACCTTGGTTGCGATGGTCCATCGCAGACTCAATCATCCGTTGGATCATCCGCCGCACCTGAGCGATTTCGACAAACCTCAGTAAAAGGGCCATAACTTTTCACCCGATGCCTGATTCGGACAAAATTGGTATCATTGGAAAGCTAATTAAATTATCTACATGACAAAAAGTTAAATTTAAGAAAATTCTATATGGTTTAAATACCAATCACTTGGGAAGTCTCTTCTCAATCTTTTAGGGCCGGATTACACTTCACCTGACACGCTCTAAGGCCCGGACAATGAGAGAACTTTACGGGGTCTTACAACCATATCCTTGGTCCCTACACTATGAACTTGTCAATCCAAAATCTCAAGTGAGAGTTCCTCGTAACATAATTGATTCGACACACCAACCCTCTCAATCAACACAACTAACAAAGGATCAACCATACACTTTTTCAACATCATTACATGAAATGCAGGGTGAATGGAACCCATACTTGCAGAAAATTCAACTTCATAGGGAATATTACCAACTCTTCTCATGATCAAGTACAGGTGAACATAAAGGGGTATGAGTTTCCCTTTCTTAAGAAAACTTATCACTCCCTTCAGGGGAGACACCTTAAAGAACACCAAATCACACACATCAAATTCCTACTCTATTCGCCTCACGTCTTCATATGAATTTTGTTGTCTTCGAGCTGTCTTAAGCCTATCTCTAATCACCATCACCATCTCCATTGCTAGATGAACCAGGTAAGGGCGAAAAAATCTAGTCTCCCAAACTTTGAACCACCCAATAGGAGAACGACATATCATACCATACAAAACCTCAAACGTAGTCATATGAATACTAGAATGATAGATATTATTTTAAGAAAACTCGATGAGAGTCAACTAATCAACCAAACTACCACCAAAGTCCATTTCACAAGACCTTAGCATATATGTTAAAGTTTGAATAGTCCTCTCCACTAGCCCATATGTCTGAGGGTGGAAAGTTATGCTAAGATCCATCTTAGACCTCAAATATCTCAGAAATAAATGCCAAAAGTAAGAAGAAAACTATATTCCTCAATCAGAGATGATGGAAATAGGAGTACTATGGAACTTGATAATCTCTGGATTGAACAACTTTGCATAATCCTCTTAGGGGTATCTTATCCTTATTCGCAAAATTTGAGCAAACTTAGTCATCCTATTCATGGTGATCCAACTCAAATCAAACTAATTAAGTGATAGAGAAAGACCTATAACGAAGTCCATAGTGATCACCTCTCATTTCAATAAAGTAAACTCAATATCTTGAGATAACCCAGAAGGCCTTAAGTTCTCCACCTTTAATTGTTGACATACCGTGAACTTAGACACTAAATTGGCCATATCTCTCTTAATGTTATTCCACCAGTAGATGTCGTTCAAATCTTGTATTAATTTTAGTTGAACAAGGACTAACTCGATTCATAAGCCTTAGCTAAGATATTTTCTCGCAGCCCATCAACAACAAGAATACATAATCTACCATGGTACCTCAAGATACTATCACTACTAATATCAAAAGCCATAACTCTCTGCTGACACACATCATCCTTAATTTGCATAAAATAGGATCAAACACCTTCTTTTGTTTCATCTCAGAACAAAGAGATGACTTATCCACCTATTTAACTATCACTCCTCCATTCTCATAATAAAAAAGATAAAATCCAAGATTATCCAACCTGTGAATATCCTTTACAAGACCTTGCTTATCTTCATCCACATAAGACTAGCTCCTAATGGACTTCTTGCTAAGAGCATCATCTTCCATAATAGCCTTACCTTGAATATAAAGAAGACTTATATCTTAGTCCTTAAAATTTTAAGCCATCTTCTTTGTTTGAGTTTCAAGCCTTATAGGTAGACATGTCCAGCAAACTCTTAGGATCTAAAAAGATATCCACATGATCCCCATGCAAATATTGATGTCAAATCCTTAAGGAAAAAACCACAACCAACAATTCCAAGTCATGAGTTGGGTAATTATTCTCATGAACATTGAGCTACCTAGAAAAAGAGGCCATAACCTTACCAAGCTGCATCAACACACATCCCAGTCATACACGAAAGGGATAACAATAAATAACAAAACCTCAATGACATTGGACAATGACAAAACTAGATCAGAAATCAACTTATCCTTCAACTTCTCAAAACTACCTCGCAAGCATCAGACTATAGAATCTTCACCTTTTTCTGAGTTAACTTAGTCAACGGGGAAACAATTGAAGAGAAACTCTACACAAACATCATATAATACCCAACTAAGCCCAAAAAACTCTGAATATTGGTTTGGGTCATGAGTCTACGCCGCTTCTTAACTTCGTTAACTTTCTGTGGATCCGCCATGATACTCTCACTAGAAAGACATGACAAAGAAATGTCACAATCCTCAACTAGAACTTACACATAGGAAATTTAGAATACAATCATTCATACTTCAAAGTTTGCAACACAATACAGAGGTCATTGGCATGATCCACCTCAATGTTAGAATACCCTAAAATATCATCAATAAATATAATCCCAAACAAATACAAGAATTGTCTGAATACCCGATTCATGAGATCCATAAATGCCACTAGTGCATTATTCAATCCAAAAAAAATAACCTAGAACTCGTAATTACAAAACAAGGTATGAAAGGCAGTCTTAGGGATACCCACCTCCCTAATATTCATCCTACGATAACCCAATTAAAATCAATCGTAGAAAAGTATTTAGCACCCTAAAGCTAGTCAAAGTGGTCATAAATCCTTTGGAGAGGGTACTTATTCTTTACTGTCACAACATTCAACTGCCAATAATCTATACATATTCGAAGGGACCTATCCTTCTTACAAAAAAAAGGTACAGAAGCACCCCTTGATGAAATATTTGAGTAAATAAAACCCTTATAAAAAAGATCTTTGAATTGATCCTTAAGTTTCTTCAACTCTGTCAGAGTCATTCTATTAGGAGGAATGGAGACAGGATGGGTATCCGAGAGAAGATAAATCCTAAAGTATATTTCCCAATTGGGAGGAATACCTGAAAGGTCATCAGAAAAAACTTTAGGAAACTAATTGACTACCTAATTAGATTGCAAAGAGGGACCCTAAAAATTAGAATTCTTAACCTGAACTGGATGGTATAAACACCTTTTGGAAATCAATTTTTAGGCTGTAAGATAAGAAATAAACCTGTCCTTCGGTACTAGGGAACTTCTTCCCCAATCAATTAATGGTTTATTTAGGAATTAAAGACTGAACTTTTAGGTCTGACAATCAAGGGAATCATAGCACGAATAGACCCAATCAATCCATAAAATGACATCAGAGTCAAACATATCTAAGTCTAACAGGTCTACCAAGGTCTCTCTACAAAAGATAGTCACAACACAATTACTATAGACTTTCCTAGCAACAATAGAATCATCCACTATGATAGACACCAAAAAAGGTTTAGGGATACTCTCAAGACCAAAACCAAAATGAATATCCACAAAAGGGGTCACATAAGACAGGGTAAACCCTGAATAAAGAAGATAGTACACATCACGAGAGAAAAGTTATAATGTAACAATGACACCATCAGAAAAAGCCTCAGATTCCTGATACATGGATAATTTATAAGGATGACTTCAACCAATGTCAGTATCAGAAGTAGGACCCATTGGTGCAAGAGTAGAAGAAGTTAAAATCGGAACATATTTTCTCCAATAGCATTATTTGCTGACGGATATTTTCGTTAAATATTATCAGCCTGGCAATATTTAAAGAACTTATTCCTCCCCTTATCATAAACTCCATGGTGTAACTGTCCACAAAATTTGTAGGAAGGATAACATGACATTGACTGAGCTCTACTGGCCTTCGACTTGGCACTTTATTCCTTAAAACCACTTTTATCATGAAAACATTGATCACCAAGCAACTTAAAATATGGAGTACTGGCCGTATAATAAGAACCAGAATTTCCCCAAGCATTCTTTTTATCTAACTGCTTACCATCTCTACTTTCATTTGTCTAACCTTCTCTCTATTTTGAATAACTAAACTTCTTACTTTGTCTCTCCCCTATTTCTGTTTTCTTCTTCTTTTCAATCTAAATCTACTACATATATACTAGAAACCTATAGATATCCATATCACTATTCAACAAGGAGGCCTTGCACTCCAACACAAAATCCTGATACAAACTTGAAACAAACTTTCTCATCTAAGTTCATATAGAAGTCACCAACTCCAGTGCATAGCATGACAACTGATGGAATTTAAAAGCATATTGTTTCACACTGATTCTTTGCTATTTCAAATTCATGAACTACTCTTCCTTTGCCTCCCTCAAACCCTATGCAAAGAAACAATCAAGGAAAATACTAGAAAACTCATCCCATAATGTCACTCTTCATCATCACCCCTCGACTGCTCCCACTTCTCATAACACTGATATGCCACATCCTTTAGATGGTAAATAAAAAACTCCATACCCTCAAAGTTAGAAGCATTCATCACTCTGGAGATTTTTTTAATCTCATCAACGAACCCTTGATGATCATCCTCAACCTTAGATATAGTAAAAGTCAGAGGAATCAACCTCATGAACTGGCCAACTTTACTAATCTCAACAGAAGTGATAGAAACAACACACTTTGATTGGTATAATTGAGAGGCCACCAACTTAGAAAGAAAATGGATCAACTGGCGAACCTCGAGATTAGACACAACACCTTGAGGAACTCGAGTAGGGCTAGTTGGGATCACTAGAAATCCATAATGGTAATTAGGGGAAGGGACGCTAGACCAGGTCTGCACTCCATAAGTAGGATGAGTTTCATCCACGTTGTCCTCAGTCGGCACTAAAGAGTTTCTACAAACATATTATCTTTGTGAAGTCATGATCTAAAATATGAACAAATGGTAATAGAGAAGATTCAAGACCTCTGACTTTGTAGTCCAGAAATAGAATGCCAGAAGTATAAATATTCCTAAATATCTTGTAACTTCCTCATTTAGAGTGTGGCGTGTTACACACCCATACAAAATACTTTAATCGACACGACTATATGGACACGCAAAGATTCTAAACCATATTCTTACACCAAGCTTTTCTCAAACTAAACTAGGGCCTAGCCGTGATGGGTATCTCAAGACCACAGAGCATCAGAGACTACCCCCTTGGGTTAGTCAAACCAAACAAAAATATATCGAAGAACAGCGGAAGAAAACTAATTGACATAAATAAAATAATTGAGTAACTCAAAGGAAACTAATAATTTGACACAATCCCAATCCACAGTAATACACAAGCCTTTAAGAATCCAAAATCAATCTAAGTCAGGACATGCCCCTGACGAAAGCCATAAGGGGAATCCAAATGAATAGACTATGCGATAAACTAAACCAAAAAGCGACAGGCCTTCTTGAAGAAGGAGGCTTACCACTTTAAGATAACTTAGGGAAAATATAAAATTGAAATAATCACTACACAGGTAAAGCAGAAGTAGCTGTGGTTCCTACATCATGTTGAGTTACAGTGTCCAAAGATGGTTATCGGGGTGAGCACTAGTATATAACTCAAGGGATGGAAAATATAATACTAAAAACAAGTCAATTCAAAATCATTTAATTCCATATTTACACAATAATTCAAATATATACATATAACATATTAGGGTAGGGAACAAGGTTTAGAATTAGAGTTAAAACATTAACCTATCCTATGTAGATTAAAAGCCATAAAAATACCAAAAGGTTATTGGGGTCCAGCCCATCATACTGGATAGGCCCCAGTGCGTGTAATACAAATCAGAGATATCATAAAAAAAACTAGGGAATGCCCCAATCCCATATAAATCTAGGATACATAAAGATGTATATAAATATATACATATAATGTGACAAGCACTCGATCATCATGACATACCTCACGTTGGTAAGCATGAGCTTCTAGTATCGGTCCTTCGGGACCTCCACTTTTATGGCTAGCTACAGCCCAATTAAAACATTTACACATAACTTATTCGATTAGACCAAGGAATTATCAGTTAAGGCACACCATTGGTATTGTAATAACCTTATGCTTACAAGATCAAAATTATGCCATTTTAATTTTATTAACTTGCGGGAATGCCTCAACCACCTTTAGTTTATCAAATCAACTATGGGGAATGCCTCGACCCCAATAATCTAATTTAAAATAAAAGCATGGTAAACAAATCCTTCAAAACTAGTTTCATCCATTTAACCATTAATGCAATGTAATAATTTAGGTAGGTAAGTCAAACCATGTGACATATCATATTTCAAAGCCAATTAAGCTAGTGGGTTAAGGGAACACAACTTCACAAACTAAGTTCCAAACCAAAATCATCAAATTAGGGGAATGCCTCGACCCCCAATCAAACTCCCATACCCATGCACCCAATTAATTAAAAATTAGTAAATTCATAGCATGAGCAATTGATATAAACCATGTGAAATGATTTTAAGAGTCAATCATTAAAAAACACTTAACCCATATCAAAATCCACAAAAATAAATATGTAATACATACTTTTATATCGAAAAAGTTTAGGAAGAGATAAATTCGTTAATCACACAAGAATTCAAAGGAAATTTTGAGCTTGGAAACTGAAGGATTAAAGTACAATGAAACCCTTAAACATGTCTTGTGTTTTTAGTTTAAGAGTGGAAGAGAACAATTGATCTATGAAAAACTAATAAGAATAAACTTATTTTATGTGTAAGGGTCATAAATGGGTTAAAACACTCAAAATACCCTCATCCCAAGTGGATAAATTAAAAATTACATGCAAAATATATCATGGCATGACACACTGCTTATCATAAAGACAATTGTCATGACCCAATTTCTCAGGTTATGATGACGCCTACTGCAACCCAAAAGTAGGCATGCCAAACCCTAGTCCAAATCAGCTAGTAACGAACTACCCAAATAGGTAAAGAAAAGAAATGAGGATTATATGACATAAAGATCAATACATAATATAGTCTCAAAACATTGTTGTATCAGTTAAAGAGGTTCTAATATAATAAGAGTAGTACGAGTACAACACAACTGGTGTCAGTAGGAAACTTCCAACTGAGATCCAACGATAAAGAAATTATTTGCAACATATAATCAGAATGGAAACTATATCCAAGAGACTAGAAATTAAACTACAAGCCAGTGAGATAATAAGGAACAACTATCTTATTCTAGTCCAATAGACCAAGATAATAAGGCTAAGTAATTAGAATGCACTATCTTATTCAAGCCATACATAGGTATCTCAACACTATATCGTATATCACCAACCAATGTATAAATAAAGGTTGAAAGAATGATATATAGTACTATACAAGGCAACAAAATAAATATACAATATGAGCAGTTGAAGGAAAGGATATATGGTAGTACTGTTGATACATATATCTAGATATATATATATATACATATAAGTTTCAAGTCACTTCAAAGCATAGCCTAAATGATCATGTCTTCATTTCAAGGCCCCATTATAAACCTTTCAGGATTTACTACTAATATACTTAGGGTTTCTAATTCATTTACCTCAACCTAAATTAATCATGTAAAATAATGAAGTCGTAAGATAGAAGAGGCTGGAATCATACCACAAATCTTGATACCAAATCACTAACCAAACTGTCATAAATTACCCATAACAATGATAATAATAATATCAATTACAATGCATGCAACCAACTATTCTGCAATACAAAATACTTAATGCCTATGCGCTCTGCAACCATCCCATGCTCGACAGGCTCAATCAGCTAATAACAACACAATGCATAGTCATCACTCTTATCTATGCAACCATCATTTACCGACTGATAGACATTGGCTCATTCTAGTGATAGGCAATGCACATGCAAGAATACATGAAAGGCATAGAATAAAAATCACAACTATCCTCCATACTAGAACCATACATATATATCATCATCACAATATCCTCTGGACTTATAGGGTAATAATATCATTATCACAGTATCCTTCAGACTTGTCAGGTATTAATATATCGTAACAATATTCTCTGGTGTTATTGGGTATCAATATCATCATAGAAGAAGCCTCCTTCCTTTTTGGGTATTAATATCATCATAACATTATCCTCCAGCCTAGGTATAAAATCACCATAACAATGTCCTCCGAATTTAATGGGTATAAATATCATTACTACAGTATCCTAGGTTCTTTTCAGGTATAAATATTATCATAATCATCAATATATATAGATAGATTCAGGTGGTGCACAGACTCAAGCCATGGATAAAAGAGGTGTAAATTCATAAGCTTGTTGCTTGGAGTGATCTTTAGGACTAAATCATTATAATAGTCTAGAAAGGGTCAAAATATCTCATGACCAAAGTAATTAATATAGTCAAATCATAGATAGAAATATGCATCGGTCAAATCTTTAAAACATCATTATTAACCTCTTTTATGTATATATAAGTTATCCACTAAGTTATGCAATTATTATTGTGAAGAAGTCCATTTTAAAGGTGAAAAGTATGTTTTAAACCTTATTTAGGATGAACAGTCATAAGGCCATCTTTCAGATAATATAACATTAATTACAGATATTATAATTGTGAATATATCAAATCTATGTATGCCATCACTATTATTCTATCATTGGAATCATAAGTGTCATACCACATCTTTCTCTATCCCATTTATTCATAAATTTTAACCACATCCTTTAAAAGGATAAACACGTCTTGGATGTCCAACTGATATCATAACAGTCCTTTAGCCTAATAATTTGTTCGATATAATCATAATATCATAATCATGACTTTAGGCCCACATACGTATCTAGAACTCATATCAATAACCATGTATATAAACCTTCTCATATATATAAGTCATAGAATGTTCATGAGGCATGACATCTCCATATGCTTTTTAGTATATCTATAATCATCTGACATATATGAGGCATCAGACTTTTAGGAGTCATAATGTAGCAATGAAGCATAACTTATAACTTGAAGTATGTTACATCTTCAAAACATCTCATATCTATAGGTCATATATCATGACTATGAGGAATATCATTTTTAAAGGCCATTTGTCATATCTAAAAGGAAATAACATCACTACGTTACAAATATCAAGTCGATTAGAAAATAGCATCTCTATGGGCAAAATAACAAGTCTAAGAGGAAATAGAGTCGCTATGGGCCAAACATCTTGTCTAAGAGGGAAGAACATCTCTACGGGCCAAGTAATAAGCCTCAGAGTAAATAGCATCTCTCTAGGCCAAATTACAAGTCTAATAGAAAATAGCATGTCTATGGGCAAAATATAAAGTCTAAGACAAAACAGCATCTTTGTGGACGAAATAATATATCTAGGAGAAATATCATCTCTAAAGGCCTAATATAATAACTAGGATAAAATAACATCTCTAAAGGCCTAACATAACTTCCATAAGGAATATCACAACCATAACTCGTAAATCTTAATTCCAGGGAACAACATCATAATTTACCAAGTCACTAGGTAAGCTTATTATAAAGGCTTACTAGTCTAAACTAGGCCCAACACCTGCAATAAGTCCACACTGGCTAACATTAGTCTTGACCTAAGTGGGCTGGATGATCCCACTTCAAATCATCAATATACATAAATAGGAAAATTAAGACCAAATCTAGGCTTAGGTATAGTGTTCAAATTCTAGATGTAAAGTAATCCATAATCAAGTCTAAGATAGGAAATTCATCTAGAAACATGAGCATTGAAGTCAAGTCTACCCAAATTATTGTTTCAAGATCACTATACTAGCCCAACAAAAGTTAATCATACCAGCCTTCATTCTAAAACTTAAACCACATCCCAAATCTAGAATAATATTGTATCCATGCTACAAATTAGATCATTGTAGGGAGAATTCAATTGGTTCTAAAAGGGTACTAAGCAATTAACCTTACAGGTCCAAAATCCTCATCTAATCCAAACAAAGTTAACAAGACTAAGTCATTCTAATCATAATCAATCTTAGCATTCACATTCACACAAAATCTATATTACAAATCATCTACTGAGGATATTAGGTAAAATCCTACCTCAAAGTCAAACAACAAAACATCACATCATTCACCAATGTCAATCTTCACTTCATAATGTCAAAATTTCATCACACTATAAAAATCATAATCTACTAATCAGTACGAGTCTAACGATACCCATATTGCACTATTTTACATCGTTCCAAAAATGACACCAAAAATCCCAAGTGGGTCTCACTAATGTAAAATACATTTGTTAGGTCAACCCAACATAATATCAAGTTCATGGAATCAAAAACCTCAAAAATGGGTGCAAACAAAGAAAAAATTTGGCTAAAATTAAGCCCAATGTGAATTTAGGGTTTTGGGTAAAATCCAAGAAAGTCATCAATAAAATAATAGAATCTTACCTTAATCCGGGTGAAAATCATGATAATAGATGTTTAGCTATCTCCCAAGTAACCCGCAATGATCAATTTTGAGTTATTACACTTATTTAGGGATTCTACGTTTCAAAGATGGGTCAAAATGGCCAAAATGCGGTCCTAATGGTCCTTGTATACCCATACCTAGTATGGAGATATCTTTATCATGGACCTAGGGACCATGATCGCACTATCGCCATCACAATTGGACCTATGCAATTGCGATGCACCATCACCAGCAAAGTTAAAACTTATTTTTGACCTACGAAAACCATTTAAACTTCAGATTTTGCAAATGAATTAAGTAACCCCACTAAATTTGATGTTTCATACTCATTGGTGAAGTCTTATTTTCCATCTAAGGACATTTAGACCAATTGTTTTCCCCATAACCATGTCTATCGATTTAGCCACTTTTCACCTAATAGGTCGAAATGTGTTCTGGTGCATTAGGACCTGAACCAAAGGTCTACCTAGCCAAAAATAGATATTCCATATATGCTAGCGTAATCGAAATTCACATCCAAGATTGTATTACTGATGTTTTTGCGTGGTGGTCCATTGGAACTAGTGAATACTTAAAAATAAGGAAATGGCTCTAAAAATCTAATGAACTTCCCGGTAACATAACCATTGGTCCCACTAAGTCATAAATGACTTGGGACAGCTATGGATAATCTCTAACGATGAAGATAAGTAGAAATAGTAAAAATGACCAAAAGGGTCATTACAATATCCACTACTAAAAGGACATTTATCCTTAAAAGTCAACAAATAAAAAGAATCTCATCAGCTCAACAGGATGAGGTACTAGGTCTACTTGCTCCGAGCACGACTTCTAAGATAACTCCAATGAACAAAGGTTACTTTCAAGAGATTTTGCCACAGGTATCCCTTTTTCAACCAACAACCTCGCTTTACTTCCAAATAACAAAAAATTCAACTTCAATCTCTAACATGCCTCCAACCTAACTTAAAAGGTTGATGCAGAAAAATCTATACCATAACACGCTGATACCATCTCAATACCCATGAAAATTAACAAACTCTTATCCAAACCAAAGCTAACCCAAGACATGTGTCATGCCACTAATGCACATTTCCTAATACATTGTTCCTTTACTATTCCATACCTGGTGTCCATCTATACAAGGTGGAAAATCTCTCGAGTCTTGTCCATAAAATATTATCACCGAGAACTCGATAAACAGAAGTCCATACAATAAACATGAAAATAAGCTTATAAGGCAATATTTGGGTATACAAATAGATATAAGAAAGAGATGTAGTACATGCCAATGCCACAACTAGTCCAGATAAAAATCAAATGGAAATCATAAATTCCAAGCGATGTCTACTCACCACTAATTATTCTTATCTAGGATATACCATTAGCCGATAATGATGCCATGATGTATCCAACTCAAGTATAATACTCTCACTGACTATATTATAAAAAGATTTCCAAAGAAAAGTAGAGACTCAAGGTCAAAGATAAAAGAACTAATATTGAGTATATGGGCTATAATCTGAGCACTTATCAACTATAATCCATCAAAAGTGCAGAAGACCTAATAGGCAACCACAGTGCAGTCTCAACCAACCTATGAATGATATCTGAACTAAGGCAAGTCCAAAATTACACTTGCATGTAAACTCTACAACACCAAGCTAAAATCTCAATATCAAGGTTGTATTGTTCGGTCTCAACCACCCAAACTAAACCTGATGATGGGTAGGCATTCATACTTTATACCTATCATAACTTCAAATTGTCATCCTAAGGCATCAGATTAAAAACTAAGCCAACACAACCTACCCATGGTCAAATACATTTATCGACCATACTTTTTATAAAAGACATATCTGTACCAGATCACGCCAAGCTAAAATAAAAATATATCTAATGAACA
The DNA here is from genome assembly GCF_002878395.1 of Capsicum annuum. Taxonomy (NCBI): domain Eukaryota; kingdom Viridiplantae; phylum Streptophyta; class Magnoliopsida; order Solanales; family Solanaceae; genus Capsicum; species Capsicum annuum. Next base: position 109,712,693 of record NC_061117.1, read on the forward strand.
AAATTTTGATAGGGGATATATCAGTAGCTTAAAACACATGAAATCCAATACATTTTTGCTAGAGGTCATGGATTATCAAAGCATATAGAAGAACTCAGAAAGGAAACAAACTACGTCATAAAAGGCAAGAAATCTTACAACTCACAGAAATAGAACTTAAGCCCAAACTAGAAAATATAACTCTACATCTCAGCAAAGAATAGCCATATGCATATATCAACAAGGAGAATTTCTCCACTAAGCCTCAATACTCCAAATAAACTCTGAAATGCGGATTTAAGGAATCCACCCAAGAAGGACCATCTTAACTCAATCAATCTATGAATTACCTAACCAAGTAAGAAAATACCAATATCAACAACAATGTCCATATTATGTAAACTACTAGAAAAAGAACCAAACAACTCAAGATTGTAATTTTTGGTTTTCTAACTCAAGAACCAATCATAGAAAAGGCATATGCCTCTAACTTTCCAATTATACCAAATAAAAACCTATATAAAAGTACGAAAAGATCATCCAATATCTATGCTAAAAACCCATATAAAAGTAAGAAAATAGCATCCAATATCTATGCTAATAATAATGGAAAACTATTCAATGGGAATGGTCCAAATAGATCTAAGAGATGAATCCACAATATCTTAACCTTAGAATAAAAACCTTTATCGGGTGATGCAATAGCCATGAATGAAGAATAGACCTCAAATTGGACAATCTCAGAAATGGGATAAATTGGTAGGGATAGCGAACAAAAAAGCCTTTGCACCTAGGAGGCTAGTCTAAGAATCTCAAACTCAATATTGGGTAATATAACTAAATTGCAAACTTAAGAATCTTACAAAACCACAAAAGGTCATCTTTCCTTCGATATCATAATAAATTCTTGAATCATTCTAACACAGCAACAAAGAGGGAAAACAACCAATCTCGCCATGCTATAGGGAAAAATCATCTACTCGAGCTATTAAATCAGATCACAAAGATATAAAATTCTAACTAGATAACACTAGTCTAAACAACTACCCAATGAAGAAAAATTTAAATCAAGTAACAATATCAAATAATATTAATAACCTCAAACAGTGATAGCAGAAGCAACAACAATGTCATTATCAATATACTGAAAAAGTGATACAAAAAGTTACATGAATACCACGTAGTGAAAAATAAGGCTAACATGCCAAAATAAATGGGACTCAAACCCAAAAGCTACACCGATAGGGGAAAATATCAATACATATCTACTCTATCAACTATTAAAGGAAATAACCATGGAGTATAAGCATAATCATGAATTTTATAATAAGGCACATAATAACAAATATCAATTCATCACGTAATATAATCATCAATGTGTATGAAAACCTCAATACACATCATGAATGATAAACATAGGAAATAGAAGCATACCTATTATGGTGAAATCCATAATCACATGCCTGACAGGCATAAAGAGAACAAGTCTGAATAGGTCAAAACTCGAATCGACCAACTAGATCATTGACTGAGGTGCCAAGAAGCTATCTCTAACCGAAGATACCACAACATCACGAGCTAATCAGAATGACCTAAATTCCTAGAAATCCCATACTGGGGACACTTTTTAACCAGTAGTCCATCACTTTTTAGTCTTAGTAACTCCTAAAATATCAATATAGTAGGACACAAACAAAGAACAAATGGCTGACAAACTGATGCTAAACAAAATCTTCAGAATTATGTCTATCCTTTCACAATCATAGCCATTCTCAGGAACTCTAGGTTGGTGGGAAATAAATACTTACGCTTGTCGATCATCTATCTCATAACTGGGGTATTCTGTGATCTAGTGTCTCAACTCAACACAACCAACCTAAGATCCTAGAATGCTTTGAGATAATGACACTCATAATTTAGAAAGGTTGTTATGGCCGATGACTCATACCAAAACTCCCCAAGTTTTGATAGAGACTCTACCTACTATGATCATCACAACTAATCTAATAACTATTTGTAGTCTAGAATACTACCCGTATAAAGATGATGGGATACATATGAAGCTAAACTCAATCAGAAGGATCCTTACAATCAAATAAAATACCAATAGAACTATACTAATGTTATGCCTCTTACAACTATTTTTATATGTCTTCATACACCTGCTCTCTATAGTCCTCTAATAATTGATAAGCTGAGGGATTTATAATTCAGCTACAATAGATTTCTCCAATTCCAAATAGATCGACAATACTAGTCCACTAACATAGTTATGAACTAATGCACTGCTCAGAAAGATGTAGCATAAGAATATATCTGTCCCACTAAAGAAACCTAATATCATACTCAGAACCTTATAAAGAAACTTGATGAACACCAATAGAGCTAACTTTAGTCTCTGAATTGCTCAATGAGTTGAATGTCATCCATGGCTGGAAGGGATCTATAACATGACATGAATTCATAATGCTGAACCTTGAAAGGATCAAATCATCACAAAATTAACTAGAGCCTATGTTGGCCCCAATTCCTGTGACTGGCACTAAAGACCTTTGATATCCATCTCTTATGCTCTAGTCTTAGGCTACAATTAAACTCTTAAAATACATTCTAAAGTCTTATCTGCATTTGTCGACAACATCGCCCATCTTGTACAATTTATTAGGGACACCATAGTATCAAAGAATGTGTTTGATGTTCATAGCAATGGGGACACATGAAATGAGTCATGAAGTGAATTTAATAAAATGTTCCTGTAGCCTCCTGAAGATAGGTTATAGATATTTCTAAACCAATCTATAGGACTCTACTAAACATGTAGCTCTTGTACTAACACACTGGTGAAATCTAAAATATGATACCAATTTGTCACCACCTAATTTCTTAGGTTATGATGGCACCTACTATAATCCATTAGTAGATATACATAAACTATAGTCTAAATTGACTAGTAATGGATTACCTAAGTAGTAAAAGGTAAGAAATATGGATTATATGAAATAAATCAATACATAATATAGTCCCAAAACCTAGTGGTATCATTACAAGTGATTATACTATAATAGAGTACAAAATTCGAATAGATGGTATAAAATACACTATCATAACTCATTTTCGAATAAAATATAGAGACCATTCTAGTCCATCAGAGAGAGACAAGTAATACTTAAAATATAAGGAGCTTACTCAAAGTCTTTGACCATGGCTGCTCCGGACCACACAAAAATCAACGATGTAACCCATACTATGATGTGCAGGCTACATACGTGTAGTATGAGTACAAAATGAATGGTATTTAGTGGGAAACTTCCAACTGAGCTCCACAGATAAATCAAATACGTACAACATATAAATAAAATTAAAACTACACCTAAGAGTCTAGAAATCATATATGTAACGCCCCAAGATCCCATCCCGAGATATCACACGGTGTTTATGTACCCAAAGAACCACAAGCTAACCCTTTTCTGATATCTGTACCTATATACTGCATAATATCTAAAATATATACAGAAACTTGCCATAAGGTTGAACACATTAATACATACTCAAAACTGAAAACTAAACTGAGTACTAATACATCCGTCTGAAAAGCCTCTAAGTGTCTAAACTGTGGAGTTGATAGGATATGCCCCCAACTAACTTCGTCTACAGAAAATAAACAAAGTCTGAAACAATAGAAGTAAACTGAGACTCGTCCTTGGAAAATGAGAACTCACTACTACTGCTGCTGACTGGGACTAAATTACTGAGGATAAATTGGATCCTGTGCCTCTAAACCTATGGTGTCAAATAAAACACCATAGCGCAAATGTGTCAGTACAAAAATATACCGAGTATGAAGACGGGGTAAGGTTAAATGTAAGGGCTCATGCATGCACAATGTGTAAACTGAATAATCGTGAAAACATCGCACGAGAACACATACATGAATGCATAGGTCATAATCACCATTAACACAACTCTAGAGACTGTAACTCAGATACCACTTTTCTGCAAACTGAACTCACTATTGACACTGAGATGCTGAATCACTGACTTATCTAATATTGATAATTTGGAAATATAGATACACTTTCATCAAGGAGTGAGTTCTGAAGTCTCCGACATACTGAGATGAGTATTTGAAGCTTCTGAAATGGATAGCAACCCTATCTAACAGGTTGTTTTTCAGCCTATGGATAACAATACTTTTTTATAAATGATTTTGAGATCAGCCTATCTTACAATGGATCTTTGAATTAGCAAGTAATCATACTTAATGGCCTGTATCTAACAGCCTTAAATTATGTACACTGAACTGGGCTCTTTCTTGAAGTCTGAGACTTTTTCTGAACCTTAGACCATGGGAAGTAGTTACTTAACTGATATACCCCTACTATCCCTTAGGGGTCCAACGTCTAACTCTGCTTAGGAGGGTGTCAATACCATGCCACGGGTAAAGACATTATCTTTATATGACCATCAATTATCAGGTCCTCATACGAGAATGGTGGAGCCCTCATCTAACAGGTTAAGCCACCTCATCTACCTTTATCTAGTAGGTATGATGTCTCTCATCCACCCTCATCTAGCAGGTGTGATGTCTCTACCTATGCTGGCTATGTAGTTTTAGACCACAAGGATCTCATCTAAGGATCATACCCTCCACTAGTAGGTGAGTCCCCATCCTTAAGCTCGCTCGGTGCTAGTTCGTACTCTTAATTAAAGACACTAATTTGATTCTTCACTGAACTTAAACTGAGATAAATCTGATACTTATTATATTTCATAAGAGATCTGACTAAGTAACGCTGAGATTACTTAGTTCCATATCTGACATAAAAGTATCAAATCATAGCATCTGACTGACGACGCAGAGCTTGAATAAATTATTCAAATCACTTCTAAGATTAGAATTGAATCACTTGAATACTATTAGATTTGAGCTGGTTACAGTTCTGAGGCTAGATTACTAGTGATACAGAGATTACATAGATAATTAAGATTACTAAGCCTCATTAAGCTTTGCACTTATCTTAGGATACAGAGTTCTATAGTTCACTGAGTTCTGAGAATCATGGCTCAATTAGAATTATCGAGAAACTGACTCAGGCTCTAGAAAATAGCTCTATTTTTGGGTATAAATACCCCCAGGACTGGATAACATAAAAGAAAGTAATAATCAATCTTCATCATAAATCATTCATGCATCATTACAATTATCCATTCATCACTACCATCATTCATTGATCATTACAAGCATTCACTCATTATTACAATCATTCATGTATTATCGCAATCATACCTTAATCATCACTATCATGAATGCATTATCACAATTACTAAAGCATCTCTCCAAGTAATTAGAAATCATAACATACTTTCCCCCCCCCCCTCAAAATCCTTAATGCATGACATCCAACATGTAGGAAACATAGACCTCTATTCATCATCAAAATTACCAAAGGATTGCTTTAAGAATCTCAGGATATCAATAAATTAATAACATAGAGAAAACATGTTATTAGATCGTACTCCATTTAGGTAGGTTTTACCCAACTATTTCATACCTATATCGATCTTAACATGTATTTGGATTTCACACCGCTTGGAAAACATTATACTATTATGGTCTTATTTGGGGATTTCCAACTAGCATGGAATAATTCATTCACTTGGTCATTTTATCAAACACTAGGCATGCATAGACTATCTCACTATTTGGTGCTTCATATTCAAAAAACTATAATGGCCCATATTCTTCTCCTAAACTTTTATCAACATATGGGAGACACACTCTACTAAATTAACCAATTCTACACCCAGAAGTCATGAATACATCAACAATCGTAACACATAATCGTATCTTAGAAGTCATTAGATCACGATTAACTATAATGCTTAATTTCTAGTCTCTTAGACATTTAATCAAACGCCTCACATGCACAACTTAGGCATAAGTATAATAACCCAACTACTCATCATGAACAACTAAATTTACGTGTTTCCACTCATATATTATCATAGATTCATACAAACCACAGAAGTATCCCATCTTGGAGGTCATTCAACATCAACAAAAAAGTACATAATGTATTTACCACAAAAATACCACATACAAAGGACAAGGCGTGATAATCTTGTAGACAAACATGAATCAAAACTCAATCATAGCAAGACATCAATTTCAACTCACAAGAATCATTATAAATTCATAAACATAAATCTTGGAGATTTAGAAAAAAGGTGCTTGAGCTTTTTGGATGAAAGGGACCCAAGAATCAACATCTATATACCTTGGGGAAAATCTTTCTTGAAATACTTTGGAACAATTCTTGATTTTTGGTCTTGATTCTCTCTTAATTTGCTTGAAGAAAGAAAAAGGGATCTTGATTTGGAAACCCTAATTTTTAGGTGAAAGAAGAGAGAGAAAAAATAAAGTTGAAGGCCCTTGGACCAGTATTTATAGAGCTGGGGGAGGATGTGGAAAAGACCAAAATGTCTCTTTAAAATTTGTCTAGAAAATTCCGATCGGGGTCTGTGACGGTCCGTCAGAGGGACTGATGGTCCACTAAGTGGTCCGTCACTCAAGTGCCAAAACTGGGATGTTCTTCCTCAAAGTGACGGTTAAAGTGATGGTCCGTCCAAAATCTGACGGTCCACCAGATCGTCCATCACTCTAGGACCAAGATGGGATATTTTACCTCGTTCTGATGGGCCCCTTGACTGTTCATCAACTTTCTGACGGTCCACCACATTGGCCATCACATGATGACCAAAACAAGAATCCACTGCCTTGTTCTAACAGGACATTTGATAGTCCACGAAGGACTTGGCGGTCCATTAGATCGACCGTCAAACCTGCAATTCTAACAATGCTTAGTAAAACGGCCATAACTTCTTCGTCCAATGTAGGATTATGATAAAATTGGTACCGATGGAAAGCTTATTCAATGCTCTACATCAAAAAAATTTGAAATTATAGAAATACAACATGATTCAAAGTGTTTCATACTTGGGATGATATTTCTAAAATTTTTAGACTCAAATTTTCATTGCTTTTTTTTTTTCGAAAACGCTCTAAGACTCAAACTAGGAAAGAACTTTGTGGGGTATTACATTATCTCCACCTTGGGAACATTCGTACTCAAATGTTGCTTTGATAGATTGAGAATACAGATCAACAGAACTTACTCCAGACAAAAAAATATCTCAAGGCATGACTACGCAACTGGAATGACAAACATATGGAGTTCTCACACTAGGCATGCATATCTGATACAAGGAATACTCGACTGAATCTACTCATAGCTGAATTCTCGTAACACATATGCATATCTGATGCATAGACTCATAACTAAAATAATCTCAGGAATACACGACCAAACACACGCTGACTAGCTAAACTCTTTCTACTAAACGTGCATATCTAATGCATGACTGTCTGGCTAAGCAGACTTCTGAAAGCACAACTTGTAATGCAATAATAACTAATGCTAAATTTATAAAGGAAATTTAATAATGCATCGGGATGAATCTATTCGCATGCAACATCATGTTACTATTAGGTATCTCCCCATTGTGACTCTATGTCCCTCTAAACATACTTTACTGAAATACTGGAGTGGTGCGCGAGGCACCTACGACTGGGTCATAATTGACCGATTGAGACCTGAAACTCGAGTATTACTCATGCTAGCATATAAACTCAAAATGAAAGCAAAAGATCTAATAATACATATTATAACGATGAAGGGCTCATAACTTACCCGGGTCTATTTCAGGGAATCCTTCTCGATCAAGGAGAGTCTGAAGCACCTGAAGTCTATACGTTTGAGTCAGCAATCTACATTCTCACATTTTATGGCCTAATTCACTACACCTGAAATACATATCACTACTGGCTCTACACGTACCTTAGTGGCTCCTACCACACTCTTCACAATACGGATGGGTATGAACACCACTAGTAGTACTGCAAGTGGCTTTCTGCTAGCGTGAATATCTACCTCTCTGATCTAGTATTCTGCACTCTCACAACTTATGCCTAGCCTACCATATCCAAAACACCCCTACTGCCGGCTCGACATACACCCCTGTACTGCCTACCACACTTTTTGCAACACGAGTAGGTAAGAATACTCTTCCCACGACCTAGTGACTTAGTGCTTGATGCTCTCTTTCGACTAGCATCATTAGGTTTAGGTACCAGTGGCTGGAATAATAGTGAAACTGGTGCTGAGGATCTCAGATGGAATTAGGACCGGTTACTACTCCTTAATCTTAGCGTAGAGTTATTGGTTCTAGTTCTTTGATCCATCTTACGCTCTGTCCCCTCATTTTGCAGAGTATTAGCCTACATAGGACAATGTTCTACAAACTATTCTGAGTCGCTATTGCCTAGGCTAAGGTAGTAAATGCAGCTTTGAACTCTGCATGCGACACACCCTCATTCTCAGGATTTATTGGCTATGGGGGCTGGTCATCAACCCTAAGGACAAAATATATGTGAGGAGGCATACTCTGTAATTAGATGAAATAAGTGCATTATACTGAGGATCAACTTGAGCTCATGCTCACTCACATAATTTGAATACTGAAAAAAGGAAAATTACTCTTAAAACATCCCGTAGCCTCTTGTACATAAATGTGATGCACTACACACCAATGCACAAGACTCTACTAGATGCGGCATTTTCAGACTCCTTAGGACACTCTTGAACCTTAGGATTTGATACCAAGTTTGTTACACCTCGAGATCCTATCTCGGGATGTCACACAGTACTTATGGACCCAAAGGACCACAAGCTAACCCTTTTCTGATATCCGTACCTGTACACTACATAATATCTGAAATAAATATGGAAACTTGCTATAAGGTTCAACAAATCGATATATACTCAAAACTAAAATTTAAAATAAGTAGTAATAGATATGTCTAAAAAGCCTCTAACTATTTGAACTGTGGAGTTGATGGGACATGTGCCCAACCAACTCCGTCAACAGAAAATAAACAAAGTCTAAAACAATAGTAGTAAACTGAGACTCGTCCTCGAATGAAGAGGACTCATTTCTACTGCTGCTGATTGGAACCAAACTGGTGAGGATAAATTAGATCTTGTGCCTCTGAACCTATAGTGTAAAATAAAACACCATAGCACAAATGAGTCAGTACAAAAATGTATCGAGTATGAAGACGGGGTAAGGCTAAATGCAAGGGCTCATGCATTCACAATCGATAAACTGAATAATCATGGAAACATCACACAAGAACACATACATGAATGCACAGGCCTTAATCACCATTATCATAACTCTAGAGACTGGAACTCAGATACCACTTTCCTACAAACTGAACTCACTATTGACACTGAGATACTGAATCACTGACTCATTTGATATTGACAATTGGGAAATATGGATGCACATTCATCAAGATATGAGTTTTGAAGTCTCTAAATATACTGAGATTACGAGTATTTGGAGCTTCTAAAATGAATAGGAACCCTATCTAACAGGTTGTCTTTGAGTTTGTGGATAAAAATACTTTTTCATTAATGATTTTGAGATTGGCCTATCTAGCAATGGATCTTTGAATTAGCAAGTAATCAGACTTAATGGCCTGTATCTAACAACCTTAAATTCGATACCCTGAACTGTGCTCTTTCTTGAAGTCTGAGACTGATTTAGAAACTGAGACCATGGGAAGTAGTTACTTAACTGATATGCCCCTACTATCTCTTCAAGGTCCAACCTCTAACCCCAGTTGGGAGGGTGTCAATACTGTGCCACGGGTAAAGACATTATCTTTATATGACCCTCATCTATCAGGTCCTCATACAAGAATGGTAGATCCCTTATCTAATAGGTCAAACACCTCATCTACCCTCATCTAATAGGTATAATATCTCTCATCCACCCTTATCTAGAAGGTGTGATGTCTCAACCAATACTGGCTATGTAGTTCTGGAGCACAAGGATCGCATCTAAGGATCACACCCTCAACTAGTAGGTGAGTCCCCATCCTTGAGCTCACTCGGTGCTAGTTCCTACTCCCAACTAAAAGACACTAATTTGATTCTTAACTAAACTTAGACTGAGCTAAATCTGATGCTAATTATATTTCTCAAGAGATCTGATTGAGTTATGCCGAGATTACTCAGTTTCTATCTAACGAAAAGGTATCGAATCATAGCATCTGACTGACGATGCAGAGCTTGAATATATTATTGAAATTGCTTCTAAGATTAGAATTCAATCACTTAAATACTATTAGATCTGAGCTGGTTATAGGTTTGATGCTAGATTACTAGCGATACATAGATTACAGAGATAATTGAGTTTACCGAGCCTCATTAAGCTTTGCACTTGTCTGAGGATACAAATTTCTATAGTTTACTTAATTCTGGGAACTCAAGACAACAACTCTATTTTTGGGTATAAATACCGCCAGGACTCGATAACATAAAAGTAAGACGTAATCATTCTTCCTCACAAATCATTCATGCATCATCAAGGTTATCCATTCATCACTACCATCATTCATTCATCATTATAAGCATTCATTCATCATTACAATCATTAATGTATTATCGCAATCATACCTTAACCGTCACCATCATTAATGCATCATCTCAATTATTAAAGAATCTCTCCAAGTAATTAGAAATCATAACATACTTTCCCTCCCATCAAAATCCTTAAGGCATCATATCCAACATGTAGGAAACATAGACCTCTATTCATCATCACAATTACCAAAGGGTCTCTTTAAGTATCTCGGGATATTAATCACATAATAACATAGAGAAAATATGTTGTTTGATCATACTCCATTCAGCAAGGTTTTACCTCATCTATTTCATACTTATATCGAATTTGGATTTCCCACCGCTTGGGAAACTTTATACTATCATGTAATAGCTCACTTGCTAATCAATTGGCGTATATTAAAAACATAGCATATATCAAAGGGCACATAATGGGGAATTTACAACCATCACATCTCCACTCGTTCACTAAGGTCCTTCAACAAACGCTAGACATGCATAGGTTCACACTTATTTGGGGATTTCCTACTAGCATGGAATAATTCATTCACTTGGTCATTTTATCAAACACTAGGCATCATAGACTAGCTCACAATTTGGGGCTTCCTATTCAACATGCTATAATGTCCCATATTCTTCTCCTAAGATTTTATCAACCTATGGGAGACATACTCTGCTAAGTCAACCAATTCTACACCCAGAAGTCATGAACACATCAACAATCTTAACACATAATCGTATCTTAGAAGTCATTAGATCACGATTTAACTATAGTGCTTAATTTCTAGTCTCTTAGACATTTTATCAAACACCTCACATGCACAACTTAGGCATAAGTATAATAACCCAACTACTCATCATGAACAACAAAATTTTCGTGTTTCCACTCATATATTATCATAGATTCATACCAAACTCATATGTTTTTCTCTTAATTTGCTTGAGGAAAGAGAAGGGGATCTTGATTTGGAAACCCTAATTTTTGGGTGAAAGAAAAGAGAAAAAAAACAAAGTTGAAGGCCCTTGACCCGGTATTTATAGAGCTGGGGGAGGATGTGGAAAAGACCAAAATTCCCCTTTAAAATTTGTCTAGGAAATTTCAATCGGGGTCTGTGAGGGTCGACCTGACGTCCGTCAAAGGGACTAACGGTCCACCAAGCCGTCCGTCAATCAAGTGCAAAAACTGGGATGTTCTACCTTGGAGTGACGGTCGAAGTGACGGTCCATAAAAAATCTGACGGTCCACCAAGTCTTCCATCACTCTAGGTCCAAGAATGGGACATTCTGCCTCGGTCTGATGGGCCCCTTGACGATTCGTCAACTTTCTGACGGTCCACCACTTTGGCCGTCACATGATGACCAAAAAAAGAATCCACTGCCTTGGTCTAACGGGAAACTTGACGGTCCACGAAGGACTTGGTGGTCCGTCATATCGACCACCAAACCTGTGATTCCAACAACGCTCAATAAAATGGCCATAACTTCTTCGTCTGATGTCAGATTTTGATAAAATTGGAATCGATGGAAAGATTATTCAAACTGAAATTATGGAAATACAACACGATTCAAAGTGTTTAATATTTGGGAAGATATTTTTGAAATTTTTAGACTGTGATTTTCATTTTTTTTTGAAAAACGCACTAAGGCTCAGACTAGGAGAGAACTTTGTGAGGTATTACAGTATATCAAGACAGTGACATAATAATGAATAACTATCCTATTTATGTGCAAAAGACCAAGTTAATGAGGCTAAGTAAGTATTACGGTTGCACTATCTTGTTTCTTACATACTTAGGGATCTCAACACTATACAATATATTCCTGACCAATATATAAATAAAGGGTCAGTGAAGGATATATGTAATATCTCGTATTACCCTAGCCTAAATTAACTCTCAGTCCATGAGTTATCTAATATAAAATTTTGTAAATATCCAGTATTTATCATTTTAGAGCCAGCCATTGCATAGGAAATTCAACTAGCTTTCCAAAGATATAAAATTCACCTTAATCCGATAACTGGGTAAGAAGTTATGGTTATTTTATGTTTTAGACGTCAAACACCATTGTTCAGGCCAGTAGTGCATCGCGAAGTATGTAAAAATGGTAATTGTCAGTTTCAAGTGAGGTACCACAATACCGGCACATCGTACCAAAGAATATTTTCACATCTGCCAATTTCTAGTGTACCAACGCGATCTCGCCCCTTTGCAATGAGTCCAAATTTAAAATTCAAAGGGGCACCATGATTCCACCACATCATGCTAAGCCCTCACATTCCAATTGTCTATTTCAAGTGTCCCAATGTGATCATGGTGCATCACAGCAGAGGCCCAGCTTAGAAATATTTGACCAAAATTAAATATTTCATCCAGTGTTAAAATAGTCTTTTCCTATGGTTTTATTCCGCTCAGGTGATAGATTGAAGCCTTAAAAATATTTTAAATCATTTGATTATTAAATTGTCCCCCAAAATCAAAGAATTTTCTCTCATGGAATATAATACCCCGAATCTGGTACCCGAAATGCTACATGATGCTCATGACCTGAAAGGAGCACAAGCTAACCCATGACTGATATCTGTACCTGAACATTGTATAATGTACTATATAAATGAGGAAATAAAGGCTGTAATGCAATAAGATACAAAATTGATAAAATAATCTCTGAATTATATGGTATCACGATACTACAATAAAACCTAAACTAAACTGTCCGAACATGATAGTTTGAAAAAACTCTAACTAACTGAACTGTCTGAATAATGAGTTGATAGGACATGTCCCCAACTAACTTAACCTACTGAAATAAATTAATTAATGAGATAATAAAGTAATGGTCATATCCTCGAAGGATGAGGACTCACTATTAACTCTGACTGCTGAGACTGGAATGCTATTGATGCTCTGCAGCTCATGTTTCTGAACTTATGATAAAAAACAACATAGCTCTAATACATCTATTCATTTGAATATATTGGTATGATGTGAGGTGGGATAAATACAAAGGGTTCACATGCACGAACTATACTAACTAACTAGATAACATAAACGTGAGAAAACATGCATGAATAAATAGTAACTATAACTAAATTTATAACATGATTACTGATTCTGAGTACTAATAACATGAGATACTGATACTGAGTGACAATATCTGACAGTCTAGGTTTTGATGGACTTATCTGAGTTTTGTACTATTCTGAGTTGACTGTCTTTGACATTTCTAAATTTTGTAACTAAAACTATGGGACGTAGTCATATAACTAACATGCCTCAAATAAAGCAATATAGCTGAATTATGGTCCAATATGTAACCCTAACTGGAAGAGTGTCAATACTGTGCCACTAGTAAGGACAAACTGTGGGTGACCCTTATCTGATAGTCCTAAAAAAAAATGGTGGGGCCCTCATCTTATATTACTTATCCACCTCATCAACCCTATTCTGACAGTTTTGATGTCTAAAGCTTTGTTGGATACATAGTTCTGGAATTCAAGGATTGTTTCTAAGAATCACACCTTTACCAGACGGTGTGTGTTCCCATCCTTGGGTTTCTCTTGGTGCTAAATCCAACTCCAATCTTAAAAGACACTAAACATGATTAACTGAACTGAACTGGAATGAGTTAGCTGAGTTCCATATACTAACAGAATACTACTGAGATTACTTAATTTCTGAGATTTTTGAGATTACTGAGTTTATAGATTTTTCCTGAGTCACACGACAGGCTGAATTTCTATTAACATAGCTCGAATGAGAGTATCTTAAAAACATGATACTAGCTCTAGGCACATAACTAATTGTCGGGTACAAGTACCCACAGGACTCGATAGCATAAAATTGACAAAGAATGAATTTCTTGAATACATGCCCAACATCACAATCCATAATACAATAAGTTGGAGATTTCATAAAGTAGAAGTTCTAAAGCACTACAAGGGTTACAGATGTATCCATAATTCACTGATTAAGACATTTCATAAAACATTTTACATGCATAAACATGTACATAATTGGGGATTTCATATTATCATACTAGTATGGAACTTTTCCTTCTCATACGCATTTAATAAAACACATGAGGAACATACTTTGGTTAGACCATCATTAATGCATCTAATTGTCTTGGTTGCATGAATAATTTTTCAAGTTTGAAGGGTTTACCATGATTATCATGCAAATCATCACATACTAGGGTCAATCATTGAAATATGTAATTTAAAACATGAATCAAAACCCCACAACATCATGAAGATGAATTTCAATTCAATTTAAATCATAAACATTCATATATACACAAATCTTGGATTTTGAAAAAAGATTCTTGAGTTTCATGGGAGAAAGGGACCCATGAATCAACATATGACATACCTAGGTTGTGAGTTTCTTAAAGTCGTTGGACTTGAAGAACTTGAATTTCTTAGTTTCTTAAAGAAAAATTTGGATCTTGTTCTTGGGGATTATCTTTGAGAGAAAACCATAAATTGATGTTGTATCTGCATAATGAACTTATGAGCCTTGATATGATATAATTTGAGGTTAAAATGGGTGGATAAAGTGCTAAAAACCTTTTTAAAAATGGATTTAAAATAACTAAATGAACTATGCAACAGTGGGTGTGATGGTCCGTCGGTCCTGACCATCGCACCTGGGTAGAATAGGGGTTTACTGTATCTGCTGTAGTGGCTTGGGCGATGGTCCATCGCTAGCTCGATCGTACCCTTAGATATAAGGTCTCTCATTACCTCTGCTGGAATGGTTTAGGCGACAGTCTATCGCTAGCTTGATGGTCCATAGGCCTTTATCGTGCACCTGGGCAGTATTGACTGCTTTCTGTAAAACAACCATAACTTTCTAGCTCGATACCATATTTTGACGAAATTGTATCGTTGGAAAGCTAATTCAATTTCACACATGAAAAAATGTGAAAATCTAAAAAATTCTACGTATATAAAAGTGTATTCATCTTTCAAAGTACGTTTCTAACATACTTAGGACAATTTCAAGCCAGGTAGAAGGATGGGGTATTACAATATCTCCCTCTTGAGAACATTCATCCTCAAATGAGTCTAAGTGAGAGGGGAGAAAATAAACTTACATACATACTGAACATGAACTACTGGAACATGATCTCATGACTGACATGATTTATAACTGAATATATCATACTAAACATGCATGTTTGATGCATGTGTAACTGATTCGTGAATGCATAATTTAGTGTTCTGAGGAACTAAATTTCTCACAATGAGAATGCATATCTGATGCATGATTATATGACTGAACTGGTGCGTGAATGCATGACTGAATATGTAATGGTATTTAATACCAAGTTTATAATGGAATTATAAACATGAAACTTAGTAAGCTTAAGAAGAACTGTTACCTTGATCTTGATCTGAGTTAGCGGAGAAAAGGTGAGGATACTTGGTACACATTTCTTCTTCTTTTTCCCAAGTAGCTCCCTTAACTGACTGATTTTGCCAAAGAACTTTGACTAGAGGGACTTCTTTGTTCCTCATTCTACGATTCTCCTAGTTTAGGATTTCTACTGGAATCTTTTCATAAGAGAGGCTATTCTGAACATCTATGCTCTGAATAGGGACTACAACTGCTGGGTCACCTATGTACCTCTTGAGCAAAGAAACATGGAACACTTGATAAACTGAGGCTAGATCTGAAGGTAATTCGAGCTCATAGGCTACTTTGTAAAAACGATTGAGAATTTTAAAGGGACCGATATATCGGGGACAGAGCTTTACCTTATATCGGGGATAGAGCTTTCCCTTCTTGCCGAATCTCTTTACTCCCTTCATGGAAAAAATCTTTAGATAGACATAATTAGAAATATCAAACTCGAGATCATTTTTGCACGCATCTACATAAGACTTTTGTCGGCTTTGAGCAGCCTGGAGTCTTTCTTTGTTCAACTAGACTTTTCTAAGGCATCGAATGCTAAGTCAGGCCCTATAATAGAGGCCTCACTAACTTCAAACCAACCGACTGGAGATCTGCATCTCCTACCTTAAAGATCTTCAAATGAAGCCATCTTAACTTGGCAAACAACTATGATTCCTGAGAGTCTGAAGTATACTTCTGTGATACTCTGCATCATCACGCTCACTGCAGGAATTGGCAAGAATATTATCTATGAAGACTATAATGATTTCCAAGTACTGACACACGATTCATAAAGTCCATGAAAGCTGCTGGTGCATTGGTAAGATTAAAGGACATAACTAGAAATTCAAAGTGACCATACCGAGTATGGAAAGCTATTTTTGGAATGTCACATTCTCTAACTCTGAGTTGATGATAGCCTGATCTGAGGTCTATCTTAGAGAAATAACTAGTACCCTAAAGTTGGTAAAACAAGTCATCAATTCTTGGAAGTGGATACTTGTTCTTGATCATTACTTTGTTGAGCTGACGGTAGTCTATACATACGAATGACTGGTATGCCCCATAGGGACATACTAGGTCTGATAAATCCCTCATCTAAGAGAGTCTTCAACTACTCCTTTAATTTTATTAGTTCTACTGGTACTATTTTGTATGGAAGAATAGATATAGGTTGAGTATTTGGAAGAAGATTAATGCCGAAGTCTATTTCCTATTTGGGAGGAATTCCTGGAAGATCTTTGGGAAAGACATCTGAATATTCTTTCATGATTGGGACTAATTTGAGACTGGGGGTTGCAGAACTAGTGTCCTTAACATGAACAAGATGTTAGACACATCCTTTAGAAAATTTACTTTAGGTTAGTAGACCCTGGGTTTGGGCCTCGAGACTCCAAGGCTTATTTTAGCCTATAGGCCAGATGTTATGAACATGGCAAGTGGGCGAGGGACCAAATTCTTGGTGAAATAACTTAAGATAGAAATTTTGACTGTCCCATTGAGTCTAAAACATCAAATTTGATAGAGTATCATAGTTCGTTTGAGCGCATACGGGATGTCGGATAAATTCTGAAGTGTTGGCGGAGACATAAAAGATTCCAAATCTCAAACTGGTGCCTGATATCTGGTGTGACTGATATAGCGGCCCATTGGGCACTTTATCATCCCTAGCTCAGCCAATAGTTACTGATTTAGTAGCACCTAGGTGCTTTAGCATCTAGCTTTAAAGCTTATCTCCAAGTTAGTAGGGGACCACTGTAGCGATCAACTAGGTGCTTCAGCACGAACTGCTAAAGCAACCAAGAGTCTGATTTAGCATCATTAGCATACTTATAAAGGGTATAAATACCTTACTTAGCCCAATTTTCATAATTTCTCTCCCATTCTCAAGAGATTAAAACCCTAAAATGTGTGCAAACTTAGTAGAAATATTTGTGGGTGATTTTTTGAGCTTGGGTAAACTTTATTTATGTGATTCTTAACTAAGTTTTGTTTAATCTTACATTATTTTCATGATTTAATGCTCCATTATTATCTATAATCTTTTAAATCTTGCTGGCTTGATTTTAGCTTCATTAAAGCTCAGAATTCACCCATTTTTTGAGGGTATAGGTTCCTTGAGCATAGAGAAAGGTTGTGTTTATTTGATTGTACGATTTCATGAATGCATCTGTATTTTACGTAATTTTGGACCCTAAGAAAAATAGTGCAATATAGGCATTATTGTTCTCATTTTAATGAGAAGACTGTGATTTTGATAGCATGCAGCCTTGCGAGAGCATCTCAAAAAGGAAAATTGGTGCTTTAATGGATTCTTCGGGGTTTTATTTGGCATCCAGGTAGACTAGGTATACCTTCTTCATAGATTAACCTAAATCATTGTATCATTATGTATTATGATAGATATGGGGTAAGATTTAGGTACTTGAAGTAAAAATGAGAATATTTGGAATAGTTGAACCATCTAGGCTATCTTAAATCCATAAACTAGGGGCAATTATCTTAGTTACTCATGTCTTAGGTGAATTTGGCTTTTTGACTCGTGTTTAGAATAGAAATGCCTTAGTTGCCTAAGTTAGGTGAAATTGCATTAGTCTTTCATGTTAGGGTGAAATTTGTCTTATTTGCATAAGTTAGAGGAAATCGCCATAGTTGCTATTATTTTTGGTAGGATTAACTTAGTTGTTCGTGATTGAGGAGAATTACTAGCTTAGGTTTATTTATGAATTGTTCAACACCTACAAATGAAGTGAGATGCCTTAGCCTAGTCCAGAGTAAAATTTTCCAATAAAGTATTTTCAGGATTAGAAGTGGGATCCTCTGGCCAACCTTAGGCCAAGACTTGTGTTAGCTTGGTAGACATATTTACGAATGATGTACCCTTATTAATGTTTTGTTTTAAACATGAGGAGATCAAATATGTATATAATGAGTATGCTAGATGGATATTGAAATATTAATGCTAATTTTGGGTATTGACATATGATATGGCATATATATATATATTGGATTATTATATGATTTCCGGACATGAATAATGATGTGGAATGTCAACATGCTTAATGATATTGATATCATTTTAGTAATGATATGTTTTATAAATATTATTAATGTCTCAAATATTCAATTATCGAAATAACTTATGATTATGACTCGTGATTTAGCCTACGTGAATGGTTATCAACAAGACTTAACTGACGTGATAATTTATGACTTATGGATGTAGGCATCGATATGGCTTATGGTTGTGATTCATGGTTTGTGTATGGATATGGGAATAAGGGGTGATCTATAGTTATAGATCCTTGGTATTGACTATTGGGTACTGTTATTGGTATTGCTTGTTTATATGTTTTTTGTTACAATTTATAAATAAAATTTTGGTTTTTCTCTAACAATTAATAATGATATTGATAATAAGAATCTTAGATCATGTCCATCAAATGATGATGATGGTACTATTGGGTTCCAGTACATTTCTGGCATTGGGAGTTATTTTGGAGATGATATAGGTCGGATGGATCCTTGGTTATGGTATAATCACTGGTAACTTATGGTTATTGGTTTACTTAATTCCCTTTACTGTACCCTCAAGATTTAAGGGGGCCTACATTGGTTTTTTCTTTCATTTACTGGCTTATGGAAGCCAATATTCTAGCTATAATTGTGTGATTCTTATGTTGCTATTTCATATGCATCCATTAACTTATGTTCAACGATTTCAGAGATTATTCCTGGTTTTCCCTTTTTCCTTGACTTAGCTTATTTTATCTTGTATCTTAACATATTAATATCATGATTTAGCATAGTTTACCAATGAAGCCTACTAATTGCTCATGGTTTTTGTACTCATAAAACACTTTTGTACCTCTTTGGTGTAGATAGGAGTAATAGTTGTTGCCACTGATTCAGTGCTCATGCAGGACTGATTTCAGAGATTGGGCGAGCTCTTAGAGTTAGAATAACCCTTTTTCCTTCTCCATATCTATGTCTATTCTTTCATCTTCAATATGGACTATATTTGACTTTTTAATAATGACAGTTCATTTGTAGTAATCTTGTACTGGCATTACTGAGTCTTGGGATAATTGTTGATTTTTTATCAACCTACTATGGCTATATTATTTCTATTGAAGTGTTTAATTGTTAAATTCTGGCTTTTAGGCTATTTTGCCACCAAGTTACCCCATTGCCTCTAGCTTCAAGCTATGGTTTGGGTTACCAACTAGTGGGACAGAATAGGTTCCATTATGGCTCGTAAATTAGGTTGTGATAGATTTTTCATTTGAATACATTTTTGAGTCCATGAATGGGCCAAACCATTTAAATTTTTTGAAGAATGTTTAAACCTATACTTGGAAAGAAACACATTATGACCCACATAGAACTCTCCATTTAATGCCTTAACTTCATGCCGCCTCTTCTTTTTAGATTTACTTGAAAAAAATCAGCAATTAGGCGTTTTATATCAGCTATGGGCCACCTAATAGAACAAATGAACTTTTTCACCATAGATTTTGAGTCATCCATTTTCCGAACCCATAAATAATCCACAACAATAGCTGACAAAGTACTACTCTTAAAAGGTTTTCTATAGCAAGAACAAAAATTCTTCATCGAATCAACCACCTAATTCTTTTCTTTGATCACCTCAATCCCCAAGTTCTATAATGCACCCACCAGGAGGTAATCCATAAGATTCTTCTTTATGGTGCTAGTCACATCATCATCAACCTTTTAATCACAGAAACAACTTACACATACTTAGGTTGTTACATAGCCTTTCATACATTGAAAGAGACCTTTTTATTATTCACTCGAAACATTATTTGACCATATTCAACATCCACTAATGCTCTTTTGATAGCAATAAATAGGCTACCTAAAAATGATGGGGACCTCGTGATCCATCTCACAATCAAAAATAAAAAACCCGACCAGAATGATAAACTAGTCAACTTTCACAAGAACATTGCATAACACTCCTGCATGCTTCATGATTGAATGATCATTCATTAAAAGCCTCACTAAGGTTGGTGTGGGGAGACCCAAACCTAATATTTAAAACATGGTAAATGGTGTCAAATTAATTCTTTCCCCAATACCGCTCAATGTTTTTCAAAACTTTTGCTCTACAATAGTGAAAAGAATAGTAAATTCACACATATCTTCCTTTTTCCTAAGGTAGCTTCTTAGAAATCGAAGAGATATGACAATGTAGAAGTTTGAGAATAGACCCCAACTATGCTATACATTATGGCACGACAATTGAGGGTTACCTCTATAGGTTGAACATCCATGACTTATTTCTTTGTAACCAAGTCCTTAATAAATTTCGCATGCCTAGTCATCTCTTGTAAAGCTTGTAACAATGGAATATTAACCGATTGGTTGCAAATTTTAGCAAGAAACTCCCTGAACTTGGTATTATCTTCCTTTTTATTGAGCCTATACTAGAATAGTGAAGGAATTTTTATTTGATACAAAGGAACAACCGAATTATCATCCAATTTTAGAGCATTTCAATCAACCTCTTTTAGAGCTTCCTCACTTTCACCCTTTTCTTCAACTACCTTCGATTTTTTGACAATTGACTCGTTGGTCTATGGAACTACATCATTAGACTTATTTAGCCTCTTTTACTTTAAATTTACTTTTACATAACTTCCTCTCTCAATGGGGTTATCATCAATATCAACAATATTTTTACCAAGTTTCTGACCACTCCTTGTGTCAATGGCCATGACATGAGGAACATTCATAGGATTAGTAATCCACCCTTTGGCCTTGCATTGAGATGAGCCGAGATTTGACCCATTTAAATTTGAAGTTGCTTTATAGAGGCCGCATAAGATGTTATTGGTTGATTGAGTAGTGCGAAATCACTTTTGAACTCTCTCACCATATTATTGGTTCCCTTAACATGCATCAAGATATGACCAAGGACATCATCAAGTTTGAACTTCTTTGGGTTAATAGGGCTTGACTCTTAACCCTTGGCCTTTTTATTTGGATTTTTGTACCGGTCATAGTATCTAATCTTGTTTCTCCAATCGTGGTCACTAATATGATCTCTATCACACAAATCTCTATCACAGTCAGTTTCCTTCTAACCTTAATTCCCACCTTGCCTTTGATAGGTATGGTGCGAACCCCCCACTTGGTTTGATAAGAACTGAATTTCTTCATAAAGAGACTCTGATTCCTCTTCATAAGTTTTAACACTCTTAATATCAATGACGTTGAAAGCCTTTAGAGTAGCTCCCATTACATGCTTGGTGAGAAGATTAAGTTGTGTTATCAATTTAGCCATGTTCTCATCTCTTTCCTTATCATGTTTACTTTGTTCTTGTCTTTAAAAAGACTTGCACAACCGCCTTGGTATCTCTTGTGTGCCAACCTCTACTTTATGTAACGCCCCAAAAAATGGGTCCTGGAGTGTCACATGGTGCTTGAGCCATTTTCATTCAGCTCAACACAAATCAACGGGGTTTCCATAATTAACTCTCAAATATCAATAGAGTAAACATCATCCAAGAATAAAAGAATTTTAGAAAGATAACAAAATGTGACTTATTAGTCAACTCCCAACATCTATACTAGTCAGACAAGCCTCTAAGAAAATCAATAAAACCAGCAAGCCATTGAGACATGCCCCAACTGACTTATACTCAGTTATCAAATGTAAACAATTTCGTGAAACCAACATCAGACATCATGTCCTCGGAACATGAGGACTCACCACAGCAGAGGATGTAGAACAGCATGCCCGAAGAATCACTATCAATCCTGAAACTGAGCACCTAAACCTACATTCTGAGAAAATGCATCCCACATATGAATATGTGGGTCAGCACCATGGAAAAGAACCGATTATATAGGGGTGTATGCAGTTGTATAAACATCATCATCATAAATATTTATAATAAATATGCAGGACGTATGAAAGACTCACATAGCCCAAAGAAAATCATCATAATCATGAGAGGATGCAATAAGTGCAATAACACATATGAGTCATCATATAATTTGTCAATCATTTTCAGTTCATCAAGAATATCAATTCTCATAATGTAAATATCATCTAAATCTTTCGAAAGAATAACTTTCCCAATTCCACTTTCAAATCACTTCACACTTCACCATTCACCATAGATACAAGGAAACACACACACACTGGGAGATCCTATAACTAACATAAACCATGTGAGCTACATAGAGTCCAACATACAACCCACGTTGGGGAGAGCCGTCTTATCCTTGTCATCGGAGTAGGACTATCGATATCAAATCCACAAAAACTAGTGATCACTATATAAATCAGCCTCAGGCTCACTCCTACGGGGGTACGTAGTTCTAGGGAAGTAAGGTCGCTTTATACCTCCCACTCGGTGCTATAGATTTCTCCCAGACTTAGCTTAGATCATTTCAAAGACAATCCATAACAAAATAATTTCAGTAATATATAAATATAAATCGAGAGCCATCATGCTTCCCATCTATCAAAATCAACCACGTCGTGGATTTCTTTCACACTCGAGTTCAAAACAAATCCATTAAGACCAAAAGGTCAAATCATTCAAAATATCTCATATATTCAACATCAACATGCTTATAACACACACTTTCTCAAAAAAACACAATTTCCAATGGGGATTCACGATCCAAATATCAAAATCATGATAAATATCATTCAAGATTCATGCTTTATACCTCCACACATGTAAATTCATCTATCAAAATCATAAACATCAAGATTTTATAATAATCATCATAAGATATGGGTTCATGCTTTAAATTCGTAAAAATCAAATAAAAATCATGCCTTTGTAAAGAAAATTACTTTTGGGCACAAGAACGAAAGAGAGTTCTTGTTGAAAAATCCCACATACCTTGAATGATGAACTTTAGATCGATACTCGTTTTTGAGATGTAAATCGTGCCTTTGAATGATGGTTCTTGGAGTTCTTGAACTAGGAACTTGGAATCTTGAATAAATTTGCAGAATTAATGGTGAACTTTGGAGGTTCTTGAAGTTGGATGTACGAGCTTAGGGTTTTCTTTTTGAGGGAATTTGATGCAATATAACATATAATGGTTCTAATAGGATTTAATATATGGTTTGGACGGATTTTGAGTCAGGAGGAATGACCAAAATTCCCCTAAAAATCAAATAATTCTCGAATCTATCTTTTGGTGGACTGTTTTGATAGTCTGAAGTAGATCAACCATAATGTTTTATTCCGATATCCAAATTGGATGAAACTTATTTCATTAGAAAGAGGACTCTCTTATATTTCCATTAATGTAAAGTATCTCACCCAGATCATTGTGTATGAAGAGTTATGATCATTTGAATTTGACCCAAAAATTAGCTTTGGGTAGGCTGAAGTAGATCGACCATAACTTTTTGCTCCCATAGACAAACTGGATGAACCAATTTCATTGGAAAGAGGACTCACAGAGCTTTCCGTTGATATATATTAGATCTCCCAGATTATATGTACAAGGAGTTATGATCGTTTAAAGTTGGAGCAAAAATACGCCAGGCCTCAGTACATTTTCCTGCACGTTTTACTGTTTACTACGATTCACGGTTCGATCGTAATGTTCATAACTCCTCGCTCGGGTGTCCATTTTGGATGATCCACATATTGTTGGAAAGCTTATTCGATACTCTATCCAATGGTGGGTTATAATCAAAGACATTATGCACAAAAAATTTATAATTTATTCTAGAAGATAGAACCCAACACATTTAGACACAAAATTTCAACGAAAAATTTCCCAGGGTATTACATCATTCCCCCCTTGGAAACATTCATCCTCGAATGATGCTAGACATGCCAATATTAGATAGGGAATAGAGTATACAGATGAAACCATTCATTAGACTCATCACCACATCGTTTCTCACTCCGAATGCAACATAGAATGCATAAATTCAAGAAACTACAGTTGAACACATAATAAATGGCAGCTGAGCTGCTGCAACTTTTATCAAAAGTGCATGATTTAGGAAAGAACGGTACCTCCGGCTTGATCGGAGTTTGCGAAAAATAGGTGTGGGTACGTGGATAGCATATCCGCCTCAACTTCCCAATTTGCACCCTCCACAGATTGGTTTCGCCACAACACCTTGACCAAGGAAACTTCTTTGTTCCTTAGTGTTCGAACACTGAAATCAAGAATCTCAACAGGAATCTCATCAAAAAAAAGATTTTCTTGAATGTCAGCACTCACAGAGGAATCCACTACCACAACATCACTAATATGCTTTCTAAGAATGGAGACATGGAATATTGGATGAACAGAGGACAACTTGGTAGGCAACTCGACCTCATAAGCTACAGTACCAACATGGCTAAGAATTTTGTAAGGACCAACATAACGGGGACTAAGCTTCCCCTTCTTTCTGAATCTCTTCACACCCCTCATGGGTGAAATTTTCAGATACACTAGGTCACCAACTTCAAACTCAAGGTCTCTCCTTCTAACATCCATAGCCTCAAATACCGAATCAGGACCACTCACAGCCACTTCACCCACGTCGAACTAACCTATGGGTGTTCTACACTTCCTCCTATATAAGGCTTCAAACGGAGCCATGCTAATACTAGAGTAGAAACTATTATCGTAAGCAAACTCTATCAACGGTAAGTGATCATCCTAACTACCCTTAAAGTCAAGTGGACAAGCTCTCAGCATATCCTCTAAGGTATGGATGGTCCACGGATGAAAAGCAGAACTCAAAAGCACTTGGGTACCAAGACCCTTCTGAAAAGCTTTCAAAAATTGCGAAGTGAACTGAGTACCCCTATCCGAAATGATAGACAAGGGAACTCCATACAGTCTGACTAGCTCTCGGATATACAATCTAGCATAATGCTCAATAGTATATGAAGTATGAACAAGGAAGAAATGAGCAGACTTAGTTAACCTATCAACCACAACCTAAATGAAATCATGATGGCGTCGGGAAGGAGCTAAACCAATCACGAAGTCCATATTTATCTCCTCTCACTTCCAGGTGGGAATACTAAACTCTTGCATCATACTACCAGGTCTTTGGTGTTCAACCTTAACCTGTTGGCATGTTGCACACTTAGCTACAAATGCTGCTATATCTTTCTTCATGCCACTCCACCAATAGATTTCCCGCAAGTCTCGGTATATCTTGGTGGCTCTAGGATGAATAGAATATTACGCCTCGTGCACTTCATCCATAATCCTTTGTCTCATATCATCAACATTCGAGACACACAATCTAATCTACAATCTCAACACACTATCTCCCTCTTGGGAGAAAACCTCTACTTTTTAGTCCTTGACTAACTCCTTCAGTCTGACCAAACTAGAATCTAAGTATTGCTTTTCCTTCACTTCCAAAACCAAGGAGGATTCAGAACTACTCTGAACCCCTATACTACCTTCAGCAGAGTCAAACAACTTAACCTCCAATCTAGCTAAACGATGTACATCACGAGCCAACTCTTTTTGACCTTCTAGCACATGCGACACACTACCTATGGACACTCTACTTAGGGCTTCTGCCACAACATTGGCCTTGCCTGGATGGTCCAGCACACTCATATCATAGTCCTTTAACAATTCTAACCATTGTCTCTGCCTAAGATTCAATTCTCTCTGGGTAAACACATACTTCAGACTCTTATGATCAGTGAAAACATCAACATGGACACCATACAAATATTGTCTCTAGATTTTCAAAGTAAATACAATAGTAGCCAACTCAAGGTCATGGGTGGGGTAATTTTTCTCATGGGGTTTCAACTGTCTTGAAGCATAAGCTGTCACCTTGCCCTTCTACATCAATACACAACCCAACTCTCGAAGCATCACAGTATACCACAAAACCATCACCACCATCAGGTAAAGTCAAAATAGGGTCTAAAGTGAGTCGCGTCTTCAACTCCTAAAAACTCTTCTCACAAGATTCGGACCACAAGAAGTTCACTTTATTTTGGATCAACCGATTCATAGGAGATGCTATAGAGAAGAAACCCTCAATGAAACGCCTGTAATGGCCAGCTAAACCCAATAAACTTTGGCTATCAGTCAGATAAATAGGTCTAGGCCAATTTCTAACAGCTTCGGTCTTTTGGGGATCAACTCTAATACCCTCGGAAAAAATGATATGACCCAGAAAAGCAACTGACCTTAGCCAAAACTCACACTTACTAAACTTGGCAAACAACTTGTGATCTCTACGGGTTTGCAAGACAGTTTGGAGATAATCAGAATGTTCATCCTTACTACAGGAGTACACTATTATATCATAGATGAACACTATGACAAACTTATCCAGATATGGTCTAACACACAATTCATGAGGTCCATAAAAGTTGCTGGGGAATTAGTTAACCCGAAAGACATAACAAGAAACTCAAAATGGCCATAACAAGTTCAAAAAGTGGTTTTTGGGATGTCACACTCCCTAACTTTGAGTTGATAACAGCTAGAACTAAGGTCTATCTTTGAGAAATAACTTGTACCTTGAAATTGGTCAAACAAATCAGCTATTCTCAGAAGGGGGTACTTATTTTTTATGGTGACTATATTCAGTTGGCGGTAATCAATGCACATACGCACAGAGCCATCTTTCTTTCTCACAAACAACACAGGAGCATGCCAAGGAGAAATACTAGGCCTTATGAAACCCTTATCTAGTAGATCTTTGAGTTTCTCTTTCAATTCCTTAAGTTTTGCAGGGGCCATACGGTATGTAGGAATAGAAATGGACTGAGTATCGAGAAGAATATCAATCCCGAACTCTATATCTTTATTAGGAGGTATCCCTGGGAGACCATCCAGAAAGACATCAGAAAACTCATTAATGACGTTAACAAAATGGAGAGTTGGAGTCTCAAACTTAGTGTCTTTGACTCTAACCAAATGGTAAATACACCCCTTGGAAATAAGCTTTCTAGCTTTGAGGTAACAGATAAAATGACTCTTGGGTGACACTGAATTCCCAGACCACTCAAACACGGATGCACTCAGAAACTGAAACATGACCACTCGAGTCTGACAATCAATAGAGGAATGAGAAGAATACAGCCAGTCCATACCCAGAATCACATCAAAATCTACCATGTCTAACTCAATCAGATTAGCCAACAAGACTCTATGAAGAACGGTAACAAGACACTTTTTATACACTTTCTGGGCAACAATCGAATCACCTACTGGGGTAGAAACTATGATAGGCTCAAGAATAATCTCAGGACTCATTTCAAAATTTACAGCAATCAAAGGTGTAACATAGGAGAAACTGGATCCAGGATCCAACAAAGCATACAAATCAAATTTAAATTACGAAGCATACCAATAAAAATGTCGGGAGAGTCCTTCTATTCCTGGCAGGACGGTAAAGCATAGAATCTATTCTGGCACTACCCGCCAGCATTACTAGAAGAGGCGCCCTGAGTTGGGGTTGGGCGAGTCGCTAGAACTGGAGCACTAACAGTCTGAGTCTGGGTCTGAGGGCGATAGTCACGACGCCTTTGTCCATCCTGTGGACAATCTCTAACTCTGTGACCCATATCACCACACCGAAAATAACCCCTCTTTTCACCCCAACACTCACCCAAATGAGCCCTACCATACTTAGGACACAGGGGACAATTTGGCTTACTGCCAGTACTGTACTGGGACCTAGACACATATGACATGCTACCTTGCTCCTTCCTACCTCTAGGCATAGGAGCACTAGCAGATGACAGTGCTGGCATAGACGAATGATCCTGATACTAAGGGCGACTCCCTCCCTGCGATCTAGTCTGACCCTATCTATGCTGCTCAGACCTAGCTCTATTATTCCCTCTCATTCTATCTATCTCCTTAATCTTGTCTGCCTTAATCTGTTGGGCATGAGTCATCAGCCCAGAAAGATTCATCTTACTATTCAGCATAGCAGACCTACACTCCTTAACCACATAACTAGACACTCCAGTCACAAACTTACTCATACTAGCCTGATTATCAGACACTAAGTTAGGGGCATACTTGGCCAACTGATTGAAATTTAGACTGTACTCCCTAATAGTCATAGAGCCCTATCGTAGGTTCATAAACTCTTCCACCTTCTCCTCCCTCATCTCCAAAGGGAAAAACTTATCCAGGAATGCACCCTGGAACTCTTGCCAAGTTGTAGGGACAGCTCCCTTACCTCTACCTTTCCTCCAAGCAACAACCCAATCATAAGCAAGGTCTTTTAACCTATACGCAGCCAACTCCACACTATGTTCCTCAGATACATGCATCACCTGAGAAATCTTCCGCACCTCCTCTAAAAACAATCGTGAATCCTCATCAGACTTGGACCCACAGATTTCCGACGGATTCATCCGCATGAAGTCACGGAACCTAGAAGCAGCTGAATCACCTCCCTCCTTCTGTAGAGCTAGGGCTGGGTTGGCTTGAAAATTTGCAGTAACAGCTTGGGCCAGCGCCTGAAGGGCTGCCAAAAATTCAGCATAAGACACATTTTCATTCCATGGGTCAGCGGGTTGAGGTTACTGACCATCATTATTTCTTCTCGCTCGACATGGAGGCATATTTCTGAAAGAAAAGAGCATGAATCAATAGTAGAGAGAGACACTTTAAGCACGATAGACTTCTGAAAGAACGAATCACACTTTTTCTTAAAACGTCTTATAGCCTCTTGCTCATAGATGTGGCGCGCTACACACCGATGATCAAGACTATACTTAACGCGGCTTGTCAGACTCCCTAGGACACCTTAAAACCTTAGGCTCTGATACCAAGTTTGTAGCATCCCAAAAAATAGGTCTCGGAGCATCACACGGTGCTTGAGGCTACGAGTAGCCCCAAGCTAACCCTTTGAGCCATTTTTATTCAATTTAGCACAAATAATGGGGTTTTTATAAATAACCCTCAAATATCAACAGATAATCATCATCCAAGAATAAAAGAATTTTAGAAAGATAATAAAATATGACTTATTAGTCAACTCCCAACATCTATACTAGTCTGACAAGCCGCTAAGAAAATTAATAAAACCAGCGAGCCATTGAGACATCCCCCAACTGACTCATACTCAGTTATCAAATGTAAATAATTCCGTAAAACCAATATCAGACATCACGTCCTCGAAATAGGAGGAATCACCATAATAGAGGATATAGAACAGCATGCCCAAAGAATCACTATCGAACCTGAAATTGAGCACCTGAGCTTGCATTATGAGAAAATACAGCTCACATCCGAAGATGTGGGTCAGTACCATGGAAAGGAACCGAGTATATGGGGGTGTATGCATTTTTATAAACATCATCATCATAAATAGTTATAAGAAATATGTAGGATATATGAAAGACTCACATAGCCCGATGAAAATCATCATAATCATGAGAGGATGAAATAAGTACAATACCACAAGTGAGTCATCATATAATTTGTCAAACACTTTTA
The DNA here is from genome assembly GCF_002878395.1 of Capsicum annuum. Classification (NCBI taxonomy): domain Eukaryota; kingdom Viridiplantae; phylum Streptophyta; class Magnoliopsida; order Solanales; family Solanaceae; genus Capsicum; species Capsicum annuum. Next base: position 109,743,063 of record NC_061117.1, read on the forward strand.
AATCATCAAGAATATTAATTCTCATAATGTAAATATCTTTTAAATCTTTTGAAAGAATAACTTTCACAATTCACTTTCAAATCACTTCACCATTCACCATAGATACAAGTAAACACACACACACGGGGAGATCCTATAATCGACATAAACTATCTGAGCTACATCGAGTCCAACGTACAACCCACATTGGGGAGATCCATCCTATCCTTGCCATCGGAGTAGGACTATCGATATCAAATCCACAAAAACTAGTGATCACTATATAAATCAGCCTCAGGCTTACTCCTACGGGGGCACGTAGTTCTAAGGAAGTAAGGTCGCTTTATACCTCCCACTCGGTGCTACAGATTTCTCCCAGACTTAGCTTAGATCATTTCAAAAACAATCCACAACAAAACAATTTCAGTAATATATAAATATAAATCGAGAGCCATCATGCTTCCCATCTATCAAAATCAACCACGTCGTGGATTTCTTTCACACTCGAGTTCAAAACAACTCCATTAAGACCAAAAGGTCAAATCTTTCAAAATATCTCAAATATTCAACATCAACGTGCTTATAACATACTTTCTAAAAAACCACAATTTCCAATGGGGAATCATGACCCAAATATCAAAATCATGATAAATATCATTCAAGATTCATGCTTTATATCTCCACAGATGTAAATTCATCTTTCAAAATGATAAACATCAAGATTTCATAATAATCATCATAAGATATGGGTTCATGCTTCAAATTCATTAAAATCAAATAAAAATCATGCCTTTGTAAAGAAAATTACTTTTGGGCACAAGAACGAAAAAGAGTTCTTGTTGAAAAATCCCACATACCTTGAATGATGAACTTTAGATCGATACTCGTTTTTGAGATGTTAATCGTGCCATTGAATGATGGCTCTTGGAGTTCTTGAACTAGAAACTTGGAATCTTGAATAAATTTGCAGAATTAATGGTGAACTTTGGAGGTTCTTGAAGTTGGATGTAGGAGCTTAGGGTTTTCTTTTTGAGGGAATTTGTTGAAATATAAACATATAAGACTTCTAATAGGCTTTAATATAGGGTTTGAATGGATTTTGGGTGACGGGAAATGACCAAAACGCCCCTAAAAATCAAATAATTCTCGAATCTGTCCTTTGGTAGACTGTTTTGATAATCTAAAGTAGATGAACCATATCATCTTACTCTGATATCTAAATTGGATGAAACCAATTTCATTAGAAAGAGGACTCTCATATATTTCCATTGATATATAGTATCTCACCCAGATCATTGTGTACAAGGAGTTATGATCATTTAAAGTTGACCCAAAAATTTGCTTTTGGCAGGCTGAAGTAGATCGACCATAACTTTTTTCTCCGATAGACAACTTGGATGAAACCAATTTCATTGGAAGGAGGACTCGTAGAGCTTTCTATTGATATATAGTAGATCACTCAGATTATTATGTACAAGGATTTATGATCATTTAAAGTTGGAGAAAAAATACGCTAGGTCTCAGTACTTTTTCCTGCACGTTTTACTGTTCACTACTATTCAAGGTTCGATCGGAATGTTCATAACTCGTCGCTCGGTTGTCCTTTTTGGATGATACACATATCGTTGGAAAGATTATTTGATACTCTACACAATGGTGGGTCATAATCTAAGACATTCCACATGAAAAATTTATAATTCATTCTAGAAGATAGAACCCAACACGTTTACGCACAAAATTTCAACGAAAAATTTCCCATTGTATTACACTTTACTTGGTCACTTGATTGAACATAGCATCCGTGATACCATAATATTGTTTCATAATAGATCCTCTAGACATATGTGGGCTACTGTCTTGTTTAATTGATCCAATGCTATATAGAAGATTTGAAGAGGAATTTTGTTTCGGACATCATGATTGGGGAAATTGATTATCTTATTTTTGAATCATTGACAAGGCTCATTTAATGGTTCTCCATTAAGTTAGCAAAAATTGATGATTTCATATCTTTGTTGCATCACTTGGGAAGAAGGAAAGTACCTATCCATAAATGTATACATGAGCTCAACCAACATAGAGATAGATCCCATGGGAATATCCCTAAACCATACGATCACTTCTTTTATAATGAAAAATAGTAAAAGACACAAACCAATTAATTCTTAAGATATGTGGGTTATGTCAAATGGAGAACACACATCAACAAAATTCTTTAAGTACAAATTTGCATCCTCATGGTCTTGACCTCCAAATATTGTTTCATTTGAATCAAATGAAGCATCACTATTTTAACATGAAACACTCTATTTTCTTCCGCTGGTGGAATAAATGTAGCACTAGCTCAGCCCATGTCTCTAAGGTGATCCCCATCCTTGAGATGCCGATCAAAAGTACCGACATTTCTATCGTATTGGCTCATAGTATCATAAATAGTATTATCATCACCTGTGAAATCACAAAAACAACAAAAATGTAAAACAAAACACTACAACTAACCTAATATGACCTAAAATACTACAAGAATAAAAACTATGTTTCACTCTCCTGCAACAATGCCATTTTTGATAAAGATCAAATTTCACTCTTGAATAGATGTAGCAGAAATTGTCAATATATATTAATCCAAAAAGGAGTCTAAGACAAACAACAAGGAATGAAGATAAAAAATTCAAGTATTGACAGTGTTCAATTTCAACTATGAGTTGACCCGTAATCTATGTAAAGCAACATAAATGTAAAATGGTTGATTGGGTTGAATGATTTTAAATTAACAATTTATTTGCTTTTAGAATACTTTCTTGAGACTAAAATTACTTAGAGTATAATCAATTTGGACTGAACCGTAGGGTTATGCCATTCTTGGTAGGAACTAATGCATAGGTAGTAGGGAATTTATCCTAATTTTTCTAGGAGAAATGGGTAGGATAGATTCAGAAGTATTAGTGTGAATCTTTCAACAAAACACCAAATTTCACAACTAGGTTCTTCCGAACACCTCATAAGTGAAAAAATTTAACATCCTTATGTCTAAGAGATATTATTAAATGAAATAATCCATGTTATTGTTTGTATTTATTCTTGTCCAATACCCCCTCTTTCAAAAATGATATAGATTAAAAGGTAATTGAGGTTTTCCATGCCCAATTTGTAGTTAAATCATGGAGTAAATGCTAAATCCATAACAAATATCCAATTAGTAAGATAAATAAACAAAACCCATGCACTAATCACAACTTATTCAAGCATAATCCCTCAAATGTTGAATTAACTACTCATAAAGAGAGAAAGTAAAGATATGCAAAAGTTTCTATTTAATTATCCCTTGAAAATAAAGGGAATGAAAATCCAAGCTTTGATTTTCAATAAAACTCCAATGAAAAGCACTAATCCTTCTCTTGGGAATCACTCTCATATATGTTCTTCATATAAAAAGTAATAAAATAATGTTCAAATATCATGAAAAATAACCTAAAACCCTATTTAATCCTCCATTCCACATTTGCCAAATATGACAAAATTCCACCTTTCTCTTGCTCTGCTTGACCAGATCCAACAATGATGAAGAATAGATGGAGTGAGGATCCAGATTAGATTAAAAGTGGATCCATAAAAGATTGTGACCATATGGGGTTGCTTTGATCATTTTGGCCACTCGCTTGAGTGGGTGGCTTCTTGACACACCCAAAAGGTCTTTAGTAGTCTTTTGTTCTATATTTTGACCTCTTGTTGACTTAAATAACTTTCTCATCTTTCTTTTTAAACATTTACCTACACAAATAAGCATTACGGTACTATAAATTTATCAAATTAATAACCTATCAATACTTGTAAGCATTGACTGATAGAGATCCATGAATAATGTAATCATAAACATGTAAAACAAAAATAGTAAACTATAGGCAACAAACTAGGAATCTAAGCATGTTAGTTCTAATAGAGCAATAGGGATAAACTTATCCTATCCTACTAGTAGTAAATGACTAAAATGCATTATTGTATATCACTATTTAAAATACAAAGGAAGAGGTAAATATAGTTATACAATAGTGTACAGGTCTAAGAATTCCTATACAACATGAATAGAAAAGGAAGAGAGGGTTATAAGGTGATAACACATATCTATATACATGTATGTATTTATGTATATATATAAGTCAGGCTACTCAAGGTAATGTCCTAAGTTAACATATGTAAAATCTAAAGGCAATCCACCAAGCATGAAAGCTAGTTTTGGAATGATCTGGATCCCTAACCATAATGTCTAATCATTAGTTAATTATCCATAATTTAATTTAGCATAAGGAGAAGGGGATAAGAATCATACATATAACCTTAATAGCAATTCAAATCAACCTTCCTCAAACTAACCCTAATAATAATAATGAAGTAACTAGCAAGTATGGACAAACAATACCTAACTAGGCCATTATAATCCAGGAAGGTTCAATTAACAATTGACAATCATAACTTATAAATACCTGTAAAACCCCAATTAAGGCTGCTTATATAAGCACCAAAAAATATATTGGTGATAGGCAATAAATATGAATTAATGATTACAAAGTAAATGCATAGTACTGTATCTGGTTCAAGTGCTATAATTTATAAAGTGTATACAACCCCTCCATTTCAATAGATTGCATAGGCATGACCTACAGTGACCTCTCTTCTCCAACTTAATGTCTTACATAGAAGGGGCTCCTAGGGGATTTTCATACATCCTTATACAATACCTGGTCCAAATCCAAGCTTTCGAATAATAGTCAACATCAATCTACTTAATCTAGTATCACAAAAATGTTTTTATAATAAGTGCGTAGACTTAAATTAAGACTAAAAGAGTAAAAGTTTATAAATTCATTTCCTAAGATCAACTCTGCTAATAAATCATCATAATTAGTAAAAAGGGTCAAAATATCTCACGACCAAAGTAAATATAGATGTAAATTAGTGGGTATACCATGGATAAGAATAAATATCATCAAATTTCCAAAACATCATCCAAAGTTTTAAATCTCAACAATTAGTAAATATGGTTGTATGATCCACATTTTGAAAGAATTGTTTTAAAAGGAAAAAATAAGAATAAATCCCTCTTAAAAAATAGTAGTAAAATCATGGTTTTTGTTAGAATCATATGACTAAATGAGCATGAATGCTTCGAGAATATGCATGACATCATAAGTATCCACATAATAAAATCACAACTATCTAAACATCTATACACTGAGGCAATGTCCGTTATAAGGATAAATACTCACCTGCAGTCCAACTAGTCTTGTAACCACCGCTTCAAGCCCAACAATATATAACCAACATAAAAATAATGACACCATAATGCAGACAAATACAGTCCAAGCCACTAAATAACCTAGTAAACCTTAGATTAAAGAATACTTAGCATCAAAATAAGCACAAAACACTTATAATATTGGGTTATTGGATTCTACATCAACAATTAGTATTTCATCATAAAGGTCAGGAACTTTCTACTCTCTAACTCCATAATTAGGCTAAGTGATGATATTCTAGTCATGAACCTGTTCTGTCATACCCACCTAGCATGAAATGTACACTACACACAGTCTTATTAAGAAAAGTAGACTAAAGCCTACCTCAATGCTGAACAACAAATCTTTTAATTATCCACAAATTAATTTTCTTTACTCTATGATCTCAAAACACCACCATACTACTAAATAGATAATCTATACATCAACATGACTGCAATAAGACCCATATTTCTATATAAAAGGTTGGCTCTAAATTTTTATCAAGACTGGGCCTATAGGTCCCATAAATGGAATCCCAAATTTAATCCCTCATGAGCTGAGCACAAATTTGTGTCCCAATCTGCCCTTAAACTCCAAGGATTTAGAAACCTAATTTCGAAGAATTTATAATGAAATGGGAAAGAATTTGTCCAAGAAAATAATGGTAAATGAACATGAAATGTTAGGATAACTTACCTTAGCTTCAATGGATGGTCTCCTAAATTTTTCATGAACCCCCACATTATGTTAGAAATTGTATGACTGGAGTATTTGATGAACATATCAAATAGGTAGAGAACATCATTATCGTAGGAGTAAATTTCTCTGCCATCAATTCTTTGCCTAAACCCTAATTCATCACCAAAATCTAATTGATTGATATTCTTTGGTGTATCTCTAATATTCACTGTCTGTCCATACTTTTTCTCGGGGATCGCTACCACTTCTCCGGTGAAGTACCTCTTCTTCTTCAGCGATATAAGTTTTTTCTTTCTAAGGTTTTTTGTTGCCATTGATTCAATTAAATTCTCTCTTAGAGTTCTCTGAGTTTCAATTATGATTTCTCTCAAGGGTGATCCCGATGAGCGGCGCCATTCTCTGGCAAAACTTGATCATTGTTTTTCTTTATATTTTTGCTTTCTACTCTCTTCTCCTTTATTTATAACCCTTTTAAAGTGATACAAGTCCAAATCAAGCACTTCAGTTGGTGACATCAAGATTCCAGAGACCAACATATTTTCCAGAAACTAATTATAGGGATACAGTACCAACAGTAGGGTAAAGGCGGCGACAATAAATTTTGATGACTAATTTCTTTGAAAATTTGTTGTAATTCGACAAAACGATCAACAAAGAATCCTTCATTACATCTTCTCCCATTATCATGTGGACTCATTTCTTTTCTCTCTAGTTTATTCTACTCTAGTTATTGGGTTTAGGCTTTCTTTCTCTAATTCTATTGTGATTTCTTGTCTAATTTTTCTTTATTATTCTTGTAGGATTATTGATTTTAGCATATCCATAATTTAGTAGGTGTCTTTATTAGTATACCTATACACCTTTGTTAGTATACCTATTTACAATAGGTAGGATAATACCTATTGTTGCTTATGTATTTTAAGCCTTCCTGCTAGTTTTGTTTGCTTATTGAGTTATTTTTATCCATACCCTTTTGCTCGTGGTATTTTTGTTTACTTAATATTCATTTTTTTCAATTGTATCCTCTTGATTAGTGGCTAGTATGATAGATGGTGGGATAGGATCATTTCATAAGTTGAGGCCAAGTCAAGGATCGTATTTGGGGTTGGGGGCAAGAGGGAGTAAGGTTAGGTAGGACAGGGGTGCTTCTAGGTAAAGAGGTTAGTCCTAGAAGATAGGAATACTTCAAGGTAAGTCTATAGATGTGGTGAATATTCTTAGAAAAAAGAGTGTTAGAATAGCATATGTGTAGGACACTAAATGAGTATGAACTAAGGTGAGAGATATGGATGGATATATATTATGGAATTCGAGTAGTGAGAGTCATAGGAATAGAGTAGGTATCTGAGTGGGTGATGAACTTAGAGAGAAGATGTAAGGACTATAAAGTCATACCGAGTGAGAATATTTCAACTCATCATAGGTTGTTGGTAATAGACTTGGAAAACAATCATGGAATAAAGAAGAGAAGTGTGGAGGCTTGATCATGATTAAGTAGGTTAGCTTGACTTTGGCAAGTGCTTTAGAGGTTACGGAGAATCTAAAGAGTATGGGGGCTTAGGAGGAAAGGGGGGATGTGGATTATATGTGGGAGAAGACTGCTAGTTGCATTTGAGAGACCGTTAGAAAGGTGTTGGGTGTATCCAGAGGTGGATCTTGCACGCATCTAGGGGACTGGTGCTGAATCTAAGAGGTTAAGAACATGGTGGGGTTGAAGAAGGTAGATTATGCCAAGTTGGTTTAGGAAAATGATGATGAGGAAAGATAGATGAATACAGAGGAGTATAAGGTTGCTAGAAGATAGGCTAAGTTAGCAGTAATGGCGGCTAAGTCAAGAACTTTATAGAGATTGTAAGTGGCTTTAGAGAAGAAAGGTGGGAATAAGAAGTTGTTTCGGCTTTCCAAGGCTAAAGAGTGGAGAACTCGAGAACTTGACCATGTGAAATTCATCAAGGGAAAGGATGGTACAATGTTGGTTAAGGATGCCCTCATTAGGAAGAGGTGGCAGTAATATTTTCATACACTTTTAAACGATGAGGGGGACAAAGGTTTTGTAATACCCTGATTTTCTAAACCAGAATGCTACATGGTGCTCATGACCCCAAAGGACCACAAACTAACTCATGATTGATATTTGTACCTATATACTGCATTATATATCATAAAATGTGGAAACATAAACATGAAAGACCATAAGGTTCGATCTAAATAAAAGTCTGATAACAAAATAACTGAAAAAGTTATAACAATACCAAAACAAGTCATAAATATTAAAAATAATGAGATATGAATATCTAATCTGACATCTAGTCTGAAAGCCTCTAACTGAACTAAATAAGGAGTTGAAGGAACATGTCTCTAACTAACTCCATCTAGAAACTGAATATTAAATATAGCAATAATTATACTCAAATGAGAAGAACTCACTGCCAACTCTGAACACTGGAATACTACTGCTGATCTGGAGCTCATTCCTCTTAACCTGTGGTGTAACATAAGAGAAAGCACCATAGCACAAATGCATTAGTAAGTCTTAATGTACTGAGTATACGAGTGAGGTAGGCTATATGCAAAGGGTTATATGCATGAAAAATGCTAACTAATATGAACGTGAGAATATATACATGTATAAATAACTATAACTGAACTTGTGATGATGCTGACTACTGAGTCTGAATGCTGACAACATGACTTTACTGTTACTGAGGTACTGAATAGATTGTTGACTATTTCTGACAGTTCAAATTATGAAGAACTTGGTTGAATGACTATGTCTAACAGTCCTGAAACTGAATACTGGTAACATTAGCTATGAAAAATGATATAGCTAATATAAATGTAATGATCAGTCTAATCGATATAACCAATACTGAGCGACTGTATCTGACAGTCTAAGTTTTGATGGAACTATCTGAGTTTCGTTCTACTTGGAGTAACTAAATTTGAGATCATTCCTATCTAGCGGGTGATCATGAGTATACTGATAATAAGGATGATTTGACTTAATTTGAGATCAGTCCTATCTAGTGGGTGATATTTAAATCTAATAATTCTGATACTGATTAATCATAGTTGAGATCAGACCTAGATAATGGGTGATCTTGAGGTCTATTGAAAATAATAAGCATTGACTGTATCTAACAGTACTAAATCTGTACTACTAAGATGAGTTGACTATGGGTGAAAGCCCTGATTCTGCATATAAAACTGTGGGATGTGTTCATCTAATCGGCATGCCCAAAGCGAAGTTGACCAGGTTCCAATCTCTACCCTAACTGGGGTCACAAAAGGAGTCCAAATTCTTGATTTTCTGCCCAGGGGTGATGACATAATCAAAAATATCGTTAGAATATGAAGACATCATCAAAAAGGTCGTCAGGAACGTGATAGCCTCTCAGAAACATCGTCACTATTTTCCATCTTGACATACTGGATTAAATGGGGATAACTCTTTACTCCGTTAACGGATGTAGGAGAAATTGGTATAGTTAGAAATATAATTCAATTATCTATCTAGGTTATTGTATGAGTTTTGCAATTATGGTTATTGTAGGAAAATCTAGGTTGAGGAGGTCAAGAAGGATATTCATAGGATGCATCGGGTTAGGGCAATGAGGCTTGATGAGATTCCAGTAGATTTTTGGAAGTGTACCAGCAAGGCAGGTTTGGAGTGGTTGGCAAGGTTGTTTAAAATTATTTTTAGGGCGACGGGGATACCTAAAGATTGGAGGTAGTGTACAATAATTTTATTATATAAAAAAAGGGAGATATCAAGAGTTTCAACAACTATAGAGGTATTAAGTTGTTGAGTCATACAATGAAGGTTTTGGAAAGGGTGGTTGGGTTACAGTTGAGATAGATCATGACTATCTTTTGGAATAAATTCAGTTTCATTCCTAGTCGCTTGAATAATGAGGCCATTTACCTTATGAGAAGATTAGTAGAGTAGTTTTAGGAGAGAAATAAGGATTTGCACATGGTGTTTATTGATCTGGAGAAGGAATATGACAGATTAACCAAGGAGATTCTGTTGAGGTACTTGGAGGCTAGAGTGGTGCTCGTGGCGTACACTTGGTCGATTCACGACATTTATGATTGTGCAAACACACGTGTGAGGACAGTAGATGGAGATTCAAAGCCTCTTCCCATTATGATAGGTTTGCACTAGGGATTGAATCTTAGCTCCCTTTTATTTTCCCTGGTGATGGATGTTTTAACACGGCATATTCAAACGGAGGTTCCTTGGTGTATGTCATTTGCTGACGATTTGGTTCTAATTGATGAATCTTAGGGAAGATTTAATGATAAGTTAGTGATTTGGAGACAGACTCTTGTGTCTAAAGGATTTCAGTTAAGCATGACCAAGACAGAGTACTTAGAGTGTTAGCTTAGTGATGTTTTGTAGGAGGCTGAAATGATTGTGAAGCTGGACTCTAAGGCCAATTAGAAGAGAGAGAGTTTTAAGTATCTAGGTTCTATGATTCGGGGCAATGGTGAGATTGACGGGGATGTCATACATCTTATTGGGGCAGGGTGGTTGAAATAAATGCTAGCGTTGGGAGTTTTATGTGATAAGAACGTACCCCTAAAACTTAAAAGTAAGTTCTACAGAGTAGCAGTCTGGCCAGCTATGTTATATGTAGTAGAGTGTTCGCCAATTAAGAACTCCCCAATCTAAAAGTTGAACATGGTGGAGATGAGGATTCTGCGATGGATGTTTGGACATACAAGGAAAGATAGAGAAACGAATGAGATTATTAGGGAGAAGAAGGGAGTGGCTTTGATGGAGGACAAGATACGAGGAGTGAGGCTACGATAGTTTAGTCATGTGATGAAGAGGGGCTCTGATGCTCCAGTGTAGAGATATGGTACACTAAATAAGGATGGTTTTAGGTGGGGTGAAGGTAGGCAGAAGAAATATTAGAGGGAGGTGATTAGGAATTATATGGAGTAGTTACAGCTTAAGAAGGAGATGACACTTGATAGGATAGTGTGGAGGATGCGGACTAGGGTAGAGGGTTAGGGGGAGATTTAGGGTACAGGGTAGAGGATCCTTGATAAATTTGTGTATGATGTTTCTAGTTCGTGGTGTTGAGTGTTGTCTTTGGTATAGGATAGATAATTTTTTTTGTATTATCTTGTTGCTAGTGGTGTTAGTTTAATTTTGCACACTGTACGAGTTTATAGGAATATATGTTTTGTATTTGACATACTGTTGTAGGTACTGAGCTGAGGGTCTATCAAAAATAGCCTCTCTACTTCACTGAGGTAGTGGCATGGTCTGCGTACATACTACCCTCCCCGGACCCCACTATAATGGAATACACTGGGTATGTTGTTGTTGTTTTGGTTACAACTCAAAAAAAAAAGGGAAATGTTTGTTAATTGAATGAGAAGTTTAGCTAAGAAGGGGGATTTAAAACCCTAGGCATCACTAATGCAATCACTTGGTCACTTAAACAACATAAGCCAGCCAAAGCAGTCGAGTATAGGATTTGGCCACAACAAAAGTGACACCTTGGCCGCTAAAGTGGGTAAGAATTTCTTAAGTGATCCTCGGCCAAATAGCCAAGGCCGTTAAACGACCCAATATTTCAAAAGAGACTACTGCTTAATCCATCATTTGGACAATTATGTAGCTGAAACATCAACCTGAGGCATCAAATTTTCTATCTAAAAAATAGACTCTAACTGAGTGCATAGGATTCTTTCGAAACCCTGTGCAGACAAACAAACTATGCTTCCATACTAAAATTGACATTTCAAACTCAAGGGAACCATTAAAACTATCATCTAGTATTATTTTTACTAGATGTTAGTCCCACATTGATAGTTCCATTTTTCATAGCATAATAGCAAAAATGAGTTTAAAAGACTTTGAACCTAAAACAAGGGTCCACCAACCTAAAACAAAACTTTTAGAGCTTATGGGACTGTCGAAATTCTCATGCATGATCTTCTAATAGGAGTTTGGGTACAAGATCAATTCCTTAATAGCAATTGCTCCAAAATAAGAAAACCAGTGCTCAAGATAAATGAACTATCAGGTAATCGAACCAATAATTATCATAAATAATATTCAACCTTTAAACACTATAAGAAGGCTCAAAACATTAAAAATGCACAAAATCAAAGGAATGACTCAGGGGGTCATTACAACATCACAAATTCTAACCATTCTATGATCCGATTCACAACCTATACTTGTTATAAGCCGTTAAAATGACAAGTTACCATGAGCTTATACACTAGTTCAAATATATTCTACGCCATCAAACAAATCACTCTCTCTACAAACTACCATAAAATATGAAAATCTTGCTACACCTTTTCCAATCACCAGTAGAGAATACCACCCCTTCACTCAAAGGTCACATAACTATAACGACCTAATTCACTAAAAAGTTACCTTTACTCTTGCTTCTAATCTTATGAATTAATATTTTTTTATAACACCATAAGTTATACTAACTCCGATAACAAAACTATCCCCTCATTTATATAAGTACCTTCCTCTTCAAGGAATTTGTCTAAAATATAATTGTGAGAGCCTTAGAATGAACGTCATACTTTGACTCAATTTCATAATTAATGGAATTAGTGGATAAACCCGAATAAATAGATATTGATGCACTAATAGACTCCTCTAAAGTCCTTGTGCAATTTTATTTCTTTTCAATGACTTAAACTAACAGGATTGCAACATTAAAAATATGATATTTTGTAATATTATATCTTAATAAATGAGGCACAGATAGTGCAATTAAATCCATGAAGGAATAATGACAACATTCTTAAGGACAATATTATTACATGATCTGGAGAATGAACGATGAGAAATATTTACAAAACGTCCTTTAACCTACTGATTATAAATATTGTGCATAAGACGACCATAAGAAGACTCTACTAGAAAAAACTTTGCAGACGCCCTATTAAACATTTACTAAGTGCTCTGATACACAGTTTGTCATGACATGAAACTAGACGAAGGACTTAACAGGCACCCAAAATCAATTAAGTCCTATGAGAATCTCTTCGCATTTGATAGGAGCATTTAATTAATGTTTGCAGAAGGAAAACACACATAAGAAATCTATATCAAATTATCTAAAAACTATTACAACATTTATAAATATCCAAATAAAAAATAAGTACAAACTCGTAATTATATAAACACATACAAAGCCTCTAAATGATAAAGAAATTGTCTAAGTTGGACACCCCTGATGATACCATAAAATGAAGTACTAGAATGTATGAAATAAAATGTCTTCCGAAGAATGGAGGGTTTACTAAAGATAAAATTGCCCTAGATAATTCTTGAGTTGTATAGGAAGACAAAAATATAAGTACACAAAGAAATAATGTAGTCCCCATGGATAGTTAATACGTATAATGTATTAGTATGCAGGACAAGAAAAATGATAAGATATGATTTATATACAATTATCTATGAGATTTATATCAAAACATTAAATGGAAGATATCAATAGTGACTCTAAGGATAAAACATTGTTCTTCTAGTTTTTCGTTCTAAGATGGCATCATAGACTTCCAACTGTATACCATAGTCTACATAGGTCCATCTAGCACTCGACCGGCTAATCCTCAATCCATGTTTTCTACATGGATCAAGATAAATCATGTTATCTATCATAATATTTCTTATGGAGAGAAACATACGATCGTCCAATTAGGGATTGTACCATCCTTGTGTTGGTGAAACATAGGTTTCGCGTGTTGAGTGATTCGGTATTACACCATCTCAATTACCCATATAATTCTTTTTAAGTCCATAATTTAGAATTTTTCATATCCTCAAACATCAGTAGAAGATATTTCATTTCCATTATGGGCAAATATAATAGTTGGTATCTTCATACAAAGACTTGCAAATCATCTATTTTGTTATTCTTTTAACCATAATATCTGTCATCAATTTTTTATGATTTTTTTTGACCATCGAAAAAAAATCAGGTATGATTTGATACATAAAAATTAATAAAACTATTTATGAAATTCGTTTACCCTTTAGGATCCATAATTTCTCATGTCTTGTATAAAATAATTTAATATATGTCAATTATTTCTTGTTTCATTAAAGTATTAACATACCCTAAAATTTGTCAAGTAGAATTGATATTTCAGCCAAACAATATGTCATACACTTTCAAAAGGAGGGAATTAGATAGGTTCAGTTGAATCTTCTAATTCAATTTGCCAAGTAGTAAGGGGAAATCTTAAGAAAAGAGTTTCGTCAAAATTTTTTGCTTATCTCATAAATTACAAATATAATTTGCAACACAATCCAAAGACTTAAAATATCATATTTTTTAAAATAAATATAAAAGAAAAGTTGTTATACATACATTGTTAACGAAACTAGAGAAGAAAACCTTGTAGATGAACCTCAACCTTTGCATTTGGGAAATCCTTGTTGAAGTTTGTGAAGTTTTAGGAGGAAGGTAATGATGGATTTGGAATATTTCTAATATTGTAGGACAATTTTAGGGATATAAAATTGGTGGGGTAGATACATGGGGTGAAATAACTACTTTGCCCTTATTTTAATAAGACAAAAACAGAGATTTACATCTTGTAGGCATGTTCCACGCTGCATAGCCCAAACCACCAAATAAGCAGTGGCCTCCTAATAATAGTTATGACACACAATTCCTAAAATTTAATCAGTAAAGTACCTTATTAAAGTGAATATAACATTTTACTCCGTATAGCTCAGTTTTATGGAAAACTTGATGTGCTTAATGTAGTATAAAGTGTTATTAGCATACTTGTTTTCTAATTAAAAAGTTTAGGGAGATTAATATGCAATAGAAACAAGTTAAAAGTCAAAATGATCAAATAGAGTTTACACGAGAGAACTGGTGAGGCTAGCCTAAGCTATACTCGATCTAGTGTATGTTGACGAGCTATATTGTGTTGTATAGACTAAAAATAATGATGGATTACTATAGGATACCATTGAAGAGGCTATGGAAGATAAATAAATACTCTACACAAGAGACAAGATATGGGGAAAAAAGAACAAGTAGACAAGGAGCATAGGGTAAAGTTTGGGTGAAATTTCACCTTGTGGAGGCAGCCATGTGCCGCACCTCCAATAGGTTGGAGGGTGCCATAAGATACATCCCCTAAGTAATATTTAGAGAAAATTGTACACGTTATATTCTTGTGACGAACTACCCTTGGACAAGCCTTTGTCGAAGCGACGTTGTCCCCCTGCCCAAAGCATCTAAAATTGGTCTTTTACTTGATTTAAGTTGAGGGTCAATGCTTATATTTCATTTTAGAAAAGTTCTAAATGTCTTAAAGGATTATACTAAGACTACTTGGACATATTTACATGATATATTTCAACAATACATGATTAGAGCGCGGTGAAAGCATCAAAGGCTATACATTAGGGTTATTCTTCAATTAATTTAATGTTTTCTTGTAGTTTTACTCATAAATTATTTAATACTTATTCTTTGTAGGACTATGATTGGCTAAACACCCTCTTTCTATGGTTGACTATGAAAATAATTGCTTTACTTACATTCTAGTTTGTTAATGTTAAAAATCATATTCGGTTGTTCTTATATTCTTTAAATTATAATTCTATTAAATGAGGACCATTAGAATACATTTATTTCTCTTTTGTAATATTGGAAAAGGCAATGTTAGATTCAAACATAAAATATAAAGAGTGGTTTGTTTTATTTTAGATGAATTAATGAAAAAATTCACTACTAGGATATGAATATTTCTAATTTGTTAAATTTCTCAAAAATACAAGATGAAATATAAATGCGTTTGAATTAGTTACCAAATCTCCGCACAATGATGTAGTTGTTAGATTAATTTAATTAGAAGATTAGAGACTCGGAAGCCCGTAATTCATGATATTAACCCCGTCACTCAAGTACCAATATAGATAACTTAACCAACATGTTGGTATAGCTTTGTATGATTGTTCAAGATGCTTTGATCCTTGAATTCTCTCACTTTTTGTTTACAACACTTTTAATTACCATTATTGTTTGTTGTTACTTTTAGTATAATAAAACTTATTCTCTTCAGTTAAAAATCACACTAATTTTACTTAAGTAGCAATACTTGCATTACACTATTTTCTAAACAATAAGTCACAGTGTTTTTTTTAATTGGATGGCAAGATCCCCTCTATTACTTGAACGACCTCATACACTTTTATTTGTGGTTTGAGGCAATAAGTTTTTTGCGCCATTGCTAGGGACTAGAAAAATTAGCAATTGTCTAGTTTTTCAGTCATAATATTCTATTTGATAAGTGCTAAATACTTTTTCTTTGCTATTAAATTTTTAGGCATGTGTTTGAATAATCTTGAAAGGAAGAGGGAATTAGTTGGACCACATCTCGAGAACGAGAAACGCTTGCACCAAGTAAAGAGAGAGGCAATACTTATCATTCAAATCCAACAAGTTCAATATGGTGAGACCATTCTTGTAGCAATAGGTAATGCACAACAACCCACAAGAAAATGTGTAAAGTATCAGTAACAATTTCAATATGACCTCCACTATCTAAAACAAGATGTAGGAGGAAGATTTAAGGTTAAATAGAACACGATGTAATTACTGCAAAGAAATAGTTAGCTCACAAGTCTACAACATGATTATCCATAGGTTTATCTTCAAATATTTTCTAAAGATCAATGACACATTGATTCCCATAGGAGTTTCCACAGATTACATAAGGTTTATTCTATTAATATTCTCACTCTTTGTGGAAAAAGATTTGGTTGAAGACAAAACCTTCAAATTTTTATCATATCTTAAGATAACTTGGATAAGAATTTTCTCATTTGATTATTTTTATTAGGGAAAACTACAAGGTTGTGGAAACTTCAAGGAGAAGCTAGAATATATATCATGTATGGGGGAGATTCAAGTTGGCTAAAAAATTATTTCCTCATCACCAATAGACAAATAAGGTATTAGCTCTTTTTTATTGATAGTATTGACCGTAGCTTAAATTTTTTTTTGAAATGCCCCGAGTATGTACCCCGGACGCTACACGATGATAGTTACCCCGAAGGACCACCAGCTAACCCATTAAAGATATCTGCTGTGAGCAGTGAATAATAATGTTAAAATAATTGTGGAATTACGGTAAATTTCCATAAGGGTCACAATCTAAATACTGATAAATAATAACATCTGAAAACTAAACACTATCTGAATTGGTCTAGTCTAAAAAGCCTCTGACTGAACTGCCTAAATGAGGAGTTGATGTGACAAGCCCCCAACTAACTCTAACTACTAAACTAATAATAAACTATTAACTAAAATAAAAGCATGCCGTCAATATATGAGGATTCACTACTGAAATTTTTGTTGATAGTCCGGGATGCTAAGTACGGTCAGGAGCCCGTGCGTCTTAACCTATGATATAAAACATCATAGTGCAAAGAGAAGGTATGCGTCGGTATATTGAATGTGCTGGTATGCTATGTGAGATAGGCTGATATACATGGGTTCATATGCATGAACAAAGACTAGCTGAGTAACATTGACGTAACTGAATGAGCGTACATTCATGAATACATAAACTGTAACTTACATCATGCTAACACTACATACTGAGCTCTGAATACTGATTGACTGATATCTGAGTTTACTGATACTGTATTACTGATAATTGAATGATTATTTCTAACAGTCCTGATTCTGAAGAACTAAATTGAGTTCTATAGGGAGATTGAAACTGAAAATGAAACTATGAGAGGTAATCATATAATCGATATGCCCCAAATCTAAGTTGATAAGGGTTCAAATTATGACCCCAGTTGGAAGGGTGATAGTACCGTTCCATGGGTACTAACACTAGTTGTAGATTTATTCATAATCTAGCAGGTGACCTTTGAGATTAATTCTAGCAAGTGGGTGATCCCGGAGAATGTCAGTCCTATGTAACAGGTGATATCTCATAACCTACGCTGGCTATATAGTTCTGGAACTTAGGGACTGATTCTAGGTACCCTATCTTATCTAATGGGTGCACCCCCATCCCTAGGTTCACTCGGTGCTAAATCCTACTACCAACTAAATAGACACTGAACTAATTTCTAAACTGTACTAGGCTGGAGTGAACTATTACTGATCGCGTTAACTGACTGAACTAGACTTAGTTCACTGTGTTCTGTAACTAACTGAGTTTACTGAGTACAATTGACTGACTGAGTACTATGATTTAGTTACATAACTGAGACTGTTCTACAACTACTATAACCTTAGCTAAATAGCTAGATTTTTTTTGGTATTGAGTACCCCAGGACCCGATAGCATAAAAATAAACGTAGAAAGAACTTAGAGGCATAATAATATTTACTTAGAAGCAATCCATTTAGTTTACACATTTTGTCAAACACTTGATATACATGAGCTTATGCATGAGTGAAATCACGTAACAACTTGTCATACTTTTAACTAATCAATTCACATAAGCATTTTAACGAACACTTAGGAGATATAAGATTATACATCTGCTAGCATGTCATGATTTGCCCATTTAATTCACTTGGGAAATTTATCAAAAACTTGAGGAACATAATCTATACGCATGATACTAAATAACATATACGCCTCATGATTTTAAATCCCCAACTTACAATTTCAAGGGCTTAAACATGAATTCACTAATACCACACACATGTCAAATAAATTTACATGAATCTTGTACTAAATCATGTATTAGAATCCCAAATAACATCATAATCATAAATACAATCAATTTAACATGAAATTCATGAAAGAAATCAACTTGTAAATTTAAAAGAGGATCTTGAACTCTAAGGTTGGAACGAAGCACTTGGATAAACACCTAACATACCTTGATGCTTGAATTTGTTATAATTGATGGTGAATATCTTGGATCTTTATCTTGACTTTGATGGGTTAGGGTTTGTGTCTTGGGAAAATTTGAGAGAAAGTGAGTTTATTTTGTTAATTAAGGGCTGAATTTCACGTTTTAGGGGCTGATTAAGGGTGGAAATATGACCCAAATACCCCTCTAGATGCTGCTTTTAATGGCTGAAAGCGTGACCAGTGACGCGCAGCCCAACATGCCGCATCGATGAAATCGATGCTATGGCCAACATTGCGCATTAATTCTACATTGGTTCACTAGAATTTGACACTAGGAGCTGGGAAAAACATTTACCAATGTGATAGTAGGCACGGCGCATTGAGATGGAAATGATTCACTGGTTTAGACTCCCAAACTTGATTCAAATTAGGTCTAAAAATTTCAAAACTTGTCTGGGGACACCTACTGACATTCCTGATCATGGATAAACAAGAAAATCAACATTTAAAGGCGATATGGATTGTGAATAATATTGCCAACTTATTAAGGCAAAAATAATTCTGAGTATAAACAGTTAGCTTAAATTTCTAAGTCAGGGACCTCTTTTAAAGCTTTAACGGAATGAGTTAAGCTTAGAATTTTATCGGGTCTTACAATATCTCCCCCTTAGGAATATTCGTCCTCATATGAGGCTGACTAAGCTGAGAAACACTGATAGACTAAGCTTACACACTGAACATGCATATCTAATGCATGGAAAACCTAACTGAAACTACTGATAAGCTAATTTTTCAAACTAAACATGCATATCAGTTGCATGAGTACATCACTGAACTGATTCATGAATGCATGCCTGAATATGCAATGGTAATGGATTCTAAGTTTAAAACTATAACTGAATATGAAACTAAGCCAATCTAAGGAAGATTGTTACCTTAAGGTGAGAATACTGATGAACCTGAGATCATTTACTAAACATGCATAAATGGGAACATGAGAACATAACTGACCCTGATACGTGATACATGAACTAAATATCATTAATTGAATTGAGCCCTTGAATTCATAGTTTATGGAAGACATTTTATCTTGAGATTCCACCTATGAGTACCCACTACTTTAAACTGTATTCGTTACGTGAAGAGAAGATGGAATGTTTAGGTCATGAAAGCCTGGGGGATTATAGTGCATCTCTCCCTGGGGACATTATGTCCCATGAAGAATGTTGACTTGGCTGAGATATTGAGGAAAAGCTGAGATGATGCATTAGTTATTTACGATCTGAATCATTACTACATATCAAGTATCTAAAACTGAGGCATCATACATGAACTGAGCTGAACTCATAAATACTAAGATGCTCTATCTTGGAACAATTATATTCACGAAACTTTGGATGGTATGACTGGGTGGAAAGATGGGGAAACTGTACGAGCTTGTCTACCTGAGTACTAAATTAAATTCCTTGCTTTACGAACTAACTCAAACAGAAAACTTGTACTCAACTAAAGCATTTCTTGTCACTCTTTCTATAAAGTTTTACTGACTTTAGGGAGTGAGGAATCTTTGCATGTCTGAACAAGATATTTGAATAAGAGATCACCATATGGCCAAAATTTTGTAACATGGAGAAAGGCCTACGAAACATCATCTAAGATAGAGTTACTAAGCCTTATGCACTACAACTACTAACTTGTAACCTTAGCCCCGTTTCTTAACTATTCCCTCAACTATAATTTCTACTTCCATACCACGTTTCACTTGAGGCTATTGAAAATATTTACATAGGAACTTATAACTCTACCTACTAAACTTTGAGATGGACTAAGTTCACCTACCATGTTCAACCCTACTCAAATCTACAAAATACTTTTAGCCATTTACACACAAATATGACATTTAAGCCTATCTTCATAACTACCACCTCGTGCATAACAAACATACAACAATCTTTCCTTATCATGAAACACTATGCAAAACATGACACTTTACTCAGGTCTGAGGAGTAGAATATCAATATCATGGATTTATCAAGAGGTAGAAACTGAGGATATAAATTTATGTGGCATAATCTTACTTTAGCTAATAATTGGGGGTGTAGCACGAATCATGGGAACTGAACATACTATAAAGCATGACATGAGTACATGAGTCATGAGTTGCATGACTAGAGTTTGGAGTTTCTTTATTTATGAACATGACTCATAAAACTGAGTGAACTAGAACTACTCTTACTAGGAATTGTAAGCGTACATGATTTTTGTTAATATCCATGAATATGGGCGATGATCATAAAGTTTACATATAAGGCATGGGTATTTATCGTGATAGCTAAAGTATAAAACTTTGTACTGATGTAAGGACGGGTTGGGCGTTAACCTATCCCAATGCTTTTCTACACATACTGACATTACTTCTAAAATCCTGAAGCCTAATTTGGTTACTGGTTCTAGCATCTCCCCTTTAGCTTAAAGTTGTTATTCTAAATCCGTGAAACACTTAATAAGCTTTAAATCTAACTGAAACCATGTTACTCTAGAGTCTGAGATAGAACTGAGAAGGGCTCTATTAATATTTCAGGTCTGACACCGACGTTGACAACTATATAGGAGTAACAAAAGAGTTAAAGCCATAGGATCTAACAAAGCGTGAACTTAAGGATGACAGACTCATAACGTACCCGTAATTAAATTAGGAGAAATTTCCTGATCATAGTGAGACTAGACAACAAAAAGTCTATTTGGGCGTTGCCTACTGGTGGCACTGGATGTAGCACCCTGCTAAATCAGGCGAACGGACTGAGCTGAAGGAAAATTGTACTTACCCTATTGACGCAAATATTTTCCCCTCTGAGAAATTACTCTACACTCACATATCCTGTGGTCTTTCATACCACATCCAAAACATACATCGTTACCAGCTCTACACATATCTAGGTATTGTCTACCACATTATTCGCAAAGCAGATGGGTAAGACCACTACTCACACAACCCTAGGTTTTGGATCCTGACGCCTCATCATGACTGCTATTCCTGAACCTTAGTACTGGCGCACTAGCTGAAGAAGGATCTAGGCATAAAAACTTCTGACTAAACTAAGAGCAATTACTACCCTCTGACCTTGGCTGAGCTAAACTAAAGTTACCCATTCTGGATCTCTTATTCTTTCTCTATCTTATCCTTAGCCTTATTATCTTTGATCTGCTGAGCATAGACTATAAGCCCAGACAAGTCTATTTTCTTAATCAACATCGTTGTTCTGCACTCTTTAACCACACTTTCAGATACCCCAGACATGAACTTGCTCATTCTGGACCAATTGTCTGCTACTATATGGGGAGCATGCCTGGCTATTTGATTAAACATAAGTGAATACTCTCTCACACTCATGTTTTCCTATTTCAATTTTATAAAATCTAACACCTTTGCTTCTCTCAACTCTAAAGAAAAGAATCTATCAAGAAAAGAAGTAGCAAACTCATCCCACTCTATGGGCTCTGCATTTTTACCTCTGTCTACCTTTTATTGCTTAAACCTTGTATGAGATACATCTTGTAGCTGACAGGCAGCTAACTCAGCACACTCACTGAAAGTCACTCCCATGATATCTGTGACTTTCTAAACCAGATCGAGAAACTTTTGTGTATCCTCTTTTGACTTAGATCCTAAGAATATGGGATGATTCATTTGGGTGAAGTCCCAAATCCTAGATGCAGCAGTATTTCACATAGGTTTGGCCTGAAAAACAGCTTGCCATTCATTCTAAGCTGCTATGGAGTTGGCTAGAGTCATGCATACAACCTGAATTCTGCATCGGAGACATGCTCATCCAGGGGACCTGCCTGAACGGGCTGCGGTGCTGATTAGTTCCTTGTTTTTCTTTCATTGCTCTTTTTGGGAGGCATGTTATATAAACGAAAGAAAGAAATCATTTAGACTGAGAGTTTAACTTGAACTCATGATCACTCATATGACATGAATACTGAAAGAAGGGAAACTATTCGTAAAACATCTTATAGCTTTCTATCCGTAAGTGTGGTGTGCTACATACCCATGCACAAGACTCTACTTGATGTGGCTTTAAAACTTCTTAGGACTCTGCTGAACCTTAGGCTCTGATACCATGTTTGTAACACCCCGAGTCTGTATCTTGAACACTATACGGTGCTAGTGACCCCGAAGGTACACCAGCTAACCCATGACTTATATCTGCTGTGAGTACTGAATAATACTAAAATAAATGCAGAGTTAGGCTGTATTTCCATAAGGTTCACAGTCTAAATACTGATAAATAATAATATCTAGTAAAACATCTAAAAACTAAACACTATTTGAACTAGTCTAGTCTGAAATACCTCTAACTGAACTGCCTAAATGTGGAGTTAATGGAATAAGCCCCCAACTAACTCCAACTACTAAACTACTATTAAACTAAAAACTAAAATAAATGTATGCCTTCGATAGATGAGGACTCACTACTGAAACTGTTGTTGAGTACGGTTAGGAGCCCGTGCGTCTAAACCTATGATATAAAACAACATAGTAGAAAGAAAAAGTATGTGTCAGTACTTTGATTGTACTGGTATGCTAAGTGAGGTAGGCTGATATACATGGTTCATATGCATGAAAGATGACTATCTGAGTAACGTGGACATAACTAAATGAAAGTACATATATGAATACATAAACAGTAAGTGAGATCATCCTAACACTGGATACTGAATATTGAATACTAATTAACAAATATCTAAGTTTACTGATACTATATTACTGACAACTGAATGATTATTTTTGACACTCATGATTCTAAAGAACAGAACTAAGTTTTGTACTAAGACTGAAACTAAAACTGAAACTGTGAGAGGTAATCATCAAAATAACATGCCTCAAATCTTAGCTGATAGGGGTAAAACCTATGACCCTTGTTAGAAAGGTGCTAGTATCATTTAACGGGTACTAATACTAGATGTGGAGTCAGTCATAATCTAGTGGGTGACCCCTGATATCAGTCATAACTAGCGGGTTATCTCAGAGAATGTCAGTCTAATATAACGAGTGACAACTCATAACCTATGTGGGTCACATAGTTCTGGAACTTAGGGAATTTTTGTAGGGACCCAGTCCTATCTAATGGGTGTGCCCCCATCCCTAGGTTTGCTCGGTGCTGAATCCTACTCTCAATTGAATAGACACTGAACTAATTTCTAAACTGTACTAGGCTGGACTGAAATCTTACTGATCATGTTAACTGAATGAATTGAACTGAGTTCACTGAGTTCTGTAACTTACTGAGTTTATTGAGTTCGATTTACTTACTGAGTACTATGATTTCATGACTTTACTGAGACTATTCCGTAACCACTATATCTCTAGGTAAATAGCTAGATTTTTCGTGTATTGAATACCCCCAGGACTCTATAGCATGAACAATAAATATAGCATAAACTTAGAGTCATAATAATACTTGCTTAGTAGCAATACATTTAGTTTGCACATTTTGTAAAACACTTGATATACATGAGCTTATGCATGAATGAAATAATAAAACAACTTGTCATACTTTTCACAAGTCAATTCACATAAGCATTTTAACAAACACTTGTGAGATATAAACTTGTACATCTTCTAGCATGTCATGATATCCCCATTTAATTCACCTTGGCAATTTATCAAACTCTTGGGAAACATAATCTATACACATGATATTTAATGTAGGCTTCATGATTTCTGATCCCCAACTTACAATTTCAAGGGCTTAAATATGAATTAACCTAACACCACACACATGTAAAATAATTTTACATAAATCGTGTACTAAATCATGGATTAGAAACCCAAATAAATCATAATCATGAATACTATCAATTCAATATGAAATTCATGAAATAAATCAACTTATAAATTTAAAAGGAGTTCTTGAACTCAAAGGGTGGATGGAAACCCTTGGATGAAGACCTAACATACCTTGATGTTTGAATTTGTGATGATTGATGGTGAATTTCTTAGATCTTGATCTTAACTATTATAGGTTAGGGTTTGTGTTTTGAGAAAATTTGAGAGAAAGTGAGTGTATTTTTCTTATTGAGGGCTGAATTTTGTGTTTTAGGGGTTGATTAAAGGTGGGAAAAAAACCCAAATACCCCTCTGGACACGGTTTATAATAATTGACAGCATGACTAGTGACATGCAGCCCGACGTACCGCATCGAGTCCATGTCGGCTTACTGGAATTTGACAATGGGAGCTAGGATAAAAATTTATCGATGTGATAGTTGGTGCGGAGAGATCTCATCGATCCACTGGTTTGGACTCCCAAAATTGATTCAAACGAGGTCCGAAAATTCAAAAACTTGTCTAGGGACACCTACTGACATTCCTATTCATGGATCAACCCAAAAAATGACATTTAAACGTCGTATGGAACGTGAATTAATATTGCCAAATTATGAAGGGAAAAATAATTCTAAGTGTAAATGCTTAGCCTAAATTTATATGTCTGGTACCTCTTTTCAAGCTTTAACGGAATGAGTTAAGCTTCGAATTTTGTGGGGTCTTACATTTTTCTAGATTTACCGCAAGTGGTAAAGCTTTAGACAAAACCTATTATGATTTCTATACCATCTTCAACCATATTTCATAAGGTAATCTAGAATGACAGTGTAATAATCCCTATATATAGTGAAGAAGAAAGTTTGTATGATCGAGTTAGGTTGTATCTTAACGATGACTGTACAGTTGGCCTCTTATAAGAAAAAAATGATGGCTTAGTTCAACAAATTAAGTATGGAACAACCTTATACCTAGGTTAATGCAGATCAGTACTTACTGACGTGATGTGAGATTTGTTATTGTAGAGGTCATTCTATAGATTTATGTGCAGAAAATCTAGTATTGGTAAAATTTATGGGAAATTCACAAAGGGAAATCAGAACTATGGTACTACCTAAAATCATAACAGACAGTTAACCCAACTACTCTGAAGGAAATAAATAGGTCCAACATTAGTATCTTTAACAACAACAAGGTATTCAGAATAATACTTACTCATCAAATATAGAAAAGACTTTAAAATGCTTCTATCCGACCAAGTACAAATTGTTATAGATAACAAAAATCAGTAATTGGCTCAAAATAATTCAGAGAAACAGATGGGTCAGTAAGCTCAGGCACATAACACAAAACATCAAAAGGGTTTTCCTTATGAGGTAGAACAAAATCTAAAGTTATAGCAATCACCTTAACGTGTGGTAGAGTTTTCATTGAGAAATCACCAAAGAATAATAATGAGGTGCAAGTAGCATTGATCACACCTAAGTAGACAACAAACCAAGTTGAATCCAAAAAAGTAACCAAAAAGGGAAGTATGTGTATCCACATGAAAAGTTGGTTGAGAAAACTCAAAATAGAAGACCACCACCATTCCTTCAAAATCATAAGAATGAAAAAGAGGATGTCTATTTTAAAAAGTTCTCTGAAAGAGTGCAGTTCTGTGGTGATGAGCAAGATGCTAAAAAAGATCAAAGACCCTAGAATGTTTACCCTCCTCATACAAATTGCTGAAAATAATGTTGTGTAAGCTTTGAGTTATTTAAGGGAAAGCATCAATTTGATGCCTTTTTCTATGTTTAAAACATTGTGTTTTGGAAAGGTATGACCATGTTCGGTTATGCTATAGATTGTGAAAAATTCTCGAGTGGTCCTAAAAGGAGTTATTTAGAATGTTCTCATTAAGGTTGGTAAGGTATTTATTCCAACTGACATTGTAGTTTTTAACTTTGAGATGAATAACATGGTACCAATAATATTGGGGTGTCTATTCTTAGATATAGGTAGAGATTTAATAGTTGTTAGATAGAGTACACTAAAAATTATATTAAATAATGAAAAAGTTCTCTTTAGAAGGTACAAAGAAGTCAACACACCCTTGCACTACAAATATTATACATGATCATATTTGTTTAAGTTGATGTGTATGGGGTGGAAGAATGCAAACTTCCAATTGCATTATTGGACTCTGATATGGTGTTGCCTATATTTAAGATTGTTGCCTATATTGATGACTAAGCATATCTCACTTGGGGTGAAAACTGTAGTGAAATGGCAATCACTAATGCTATTTTTGGTAGAGTAAAGATGAGAAAAATAATGTAGCCGAAAGGGAAGAAGTGATTATAAGACTATGGATGATAGCTATGATATGAGTCATGTTGCGGCATTAAATCAATGGATTCTTAGGCAGCAATCCATGTTGTACTAGAGTTAGTAATTTTATATAGAGTCACCTCTTTTTTTGTTTTGCACACTAGGAGAAGTCTGAGTAGCTAAGATCTAAGCTAAGGAGCAAGATGAAAGCATAACTATGAGGTCCCCCACCTCCATGAAGGAAATTAAAGAAAGTGACATGCTACTAGCAAGACCGAGAGGCCTAATGAAATATTTATAGCACTTGTTTTTAATTTGGTATGTGCATTGGGACAAAGTATGATTTTACATCACGACCCAAAACCAAGGTTCAGGATGGCACTTGTCTTGGCGAGTCTTAAGAAGTAAGCCTATCACCCAAATTGATATGAAATTATAAATGAAAACCAAAACCTAAGGCATGGATTTTAGAATGAAGCCAAACATCACAAATACAATAAAAGGGAGAAATACATAACGAAAGATACCATATAATATCCAAAAACCTAGAGTGATAATGCAAAAACTACAAAATATATCTCGAATGTCAAACATATAATACTGGACAAAAAGGATCTTATTCTGTCTCAGAATACAAAATAAGACATGAAATAGATAGAAAGAGGTAGTAGATCAACTTTGGCAAATAAATCATCCCCCACGTCGAATATACTCTAAATACCGCCTGAATTAGCTATCGTGTAGTGCATTCATACCTCGATCTATATTGAAAGGGGCAGTAGTGGTGAGTACAGTCCACTTATACTCGGTAGTATCATAGGCCAAATGAGAAAATTAGAAATAAAACATTTAAAATGCATATTATGGGTACTCTACCAAGTAATAAATTATCCTAAATAGTAGCCCACGCCATCTGCACTAATAGTTCTACAACATTCATCTTAACCATACAAAAATATGATAAAGAAGCACAAATATAGATGTATAACAAATACAAGGTTAAGAAAGAACTATAGATAGACATATATCACATCAAGAAGAACACAGAATAAGTACAACATATGCAAAACAATGAAGATGAAGATGATAATGATGATGATATGATGCTCATTAGGTAGAACCCAATCCACTATTTAATACCAACATCAGAGACTCTTCTTTGTCATATCCCTTGGTAGATGGTTTATATGGATGTCATAAGCCAATATTTATAGTATTTTTCCTCAACAGTACCAATGTTTCAAAAGTTCATATCATATAAGGATGTAATGCTCATAATCTACTCGAATGAGAGTTTCCAAAGCTAACCAAATATACCAACCATGTGAGCCAACATCCACTCAATATGACAACAATCCATGAATTCAATATTATTATATGTCAATAGAGAAAAATACACAACAATATGCCATTGATAACATAATAATTTATAATTTAAGCTTTCTACTAGAACGATATCAAAAAATATAAATACATAAGGCCAACAACATTACAAGACCCTACACGGTTGCACATAATAAATAATATTGCAATGCCACAAAATAACAATTATATAGTCCCCAAAATAGGCACAACACAGTATTAGTAGACATTATTATGATTGCTTCCCACCCATAACATAATTTTATACTGATATTAACTATCCAGGCTAGTCTAAAGAAAGCTAAGTAATAACCTACCTCAATAAGCAAAACTGGTACAAATAAGCCTTCAAGACCAAGCTTTCACCTCACGCTTGGGCCCAAAACAAACAAAAATACACAAAAATAGAATTAATGCATAAAAAAAATACATTGACACCCATATAGTCCATTTTCTAGTAAGGGTTAAAACGGACCCCCAAAATAGGTTTTCTTAAAAGAAATGTCAAATCAGAATTTTTCGTCCAAAAATATTTTTCCAATGTTTAAAGAAACTTATAGAAGAATACCTAAGAGAAAATGACATGGAATTAGGGTTTATATCAAATAATTAACAATATTAAGACTTTCGAGCCAAAATCCTTAAATATAACTTTTAAATAGAGAAGTATCGATTACCCCCTGAACTTGTCATGTTTTATTCAGAGTACACCTAAACTTTTTCTAGTCCTAAGTACCCCCGCCCCCCAAACTTGTTCTTTTAGTTCGTCGCGTGTCCCTTTTATGCTGATGTGGCAAAACCTTTGAGTTCAACCTCAATAATGCGCGTGATGGAGGTATTTTTATGCCAAATCAACATTTTTAATGATAAAAATAGAAAAAAATCAATTTTTCTTTAACTTTTTTGAAATATTCAATTATCCCTCTCCTTATTTACTATCCCTCTTACTCCATTACTTCCAATCTAAAAAATTTCATTCATTTAATAATTTTGTAAAACTATAGATTATTAATTAGTTTAGCAAATAAATATTTCATCCGTTTATCAATTTTGTAAAAAATTCATTTATTAATCTAAAAAAAACATCTATTTATTAATTCAATGTAAAACTCCAGTTTCCATTCCTATTAAACACCTTCAATTTTGTAATTTTAATTATTTATATCATATAAGTTATTGTAACTAAAAAAATATACTAAATATCAAAGCAGATATTTTAAACAATATTAACAAAACAAATACTAAAGAAACTAAGACACACACTTATAATAAATGTAGTAATATTATTTATCAGTGTTTGATCCCTAACGATTTGATTTTTTATTTAACCAATAAGAAAATACTCATTAAATAGAAAAAAACAGTAACTAACATGAAGAGAAACCGAATCTTAGTTGCTACAAAAATCCTACTTATATATATATATATATATATATATAAAAAATAATAATTTAATTTAATCTTATTGGGTTATCGATTTACCTAATAACTTAATAAAAAAATCAAAATTAAATCAATAACCCAATATTTTTTTTTGTTACAAAATCATTAAAAAATTGTTAACCAAATAACGATAAATCAGTAATATTTTTATTGGTTCAATTTTTGTACACCCTAACTCAAATTATAATTTCTTAATCTATTAACTATAATAAGAAACGTATTTGTGCATGTAACTCTCCTCAAAATCCTAATCTAAACGCTAATCAAAAACTACTATGAAACACTAAGCGGAAAAGAATAATTTCATATTACGAAACAGTAATCGTAAAAAAAATAATTTCATATTTTTAACACACAAAAAAAATATAAATTTTTAAATAATAGCTTACTTGATCGACAAAAATTATACCTTTCACTATTTAGAAGTTAAGGAAAATTGAAAAATATAATTTTTTTAGAGAGAAATAGAAAAATTAAGGGTAGAAATTGATTATTTTTTAATATAGGATAAATATAAAGGAAGTAAATGGTATTATCCCTGTGGAAAGCCACATCAGCATTTTTATCCACGTCTCCATACGTGTATTATGCACAGTCGACAGTGTGCCAAAAAGGCTGGCGCGACATACTAAAATAACAAGTTCGGGGTGGTACTTAGGACTAGTAAAATTTTAGGTGTACCATGAATAAAATGTGACAAGTTCAGGGGGATAATTGATACTTCT
Source organism: Capsicum annuum (assembly GCF_002878395.1). Classification (NCBI taxonomy): domain Eukaryota; kingdom Viridiplantae; phylum Streptophyta; class Magnoliopsida; order Solanales; family Solanaceae; genus Capsicum; species Capsicum annuum. Next base: position 109,773,540 of record NC_061117.1, read on the forward strand.
CTCACTTTTAAATTCAAGTTTAACAAGATTTAAAGGATATGATTATGGGATCCACCTATTGTAATACCTTGATTCGTATTCTTGTTGGCTACATCAAGGGCATCTCTAGGACTCACAACCATGCCAGGGGATTGTGATTTCAAACCACGGATGTGGTTCCTTTATGTGGCATGAGGGTGCACTTTGTCAACTCTTAGATGTTGGGGTTTTCTCAATCAGATGAGACAATTATACAATCATATAGTGTAACCACAATCGTGGTTTGGCTTGTGGTGTCTCCGTGTAGAGTTGTTCTTTACTAGAAATGGTAAAACTTTTTATTCTATTATTGGATTTAAGCAAAATAAGATGTCTTGAAATTTTATTTATAACATCTATTATTTGGTAGGTTTGGAAGTCTAAAATGTATCTAAATCTGGAAGTTACAATCATTTAAAGCTTATAACTTCTTTGGGAATAAATCGGTAAGGGAGATTTTAGTTTGGTGAAGGGCTAGGGGATTATTATAGTCTTGGTACATGGACAAACCCCATCTCAAACTTCTAGAACTTGATAATTTAAACTACATACACTTGAAGCATGGTTCTACGCAAGGCTTGGATTTATAGGACATTATAATATCTTTCACTTATAGTCATTCAACTACTAATAGAAACCAATTGAGCTATAAGATTTGGGGATGGAGCTGCAGTTCCATGATTCCTTCACCACTTCTCTTTATATTCTTGGAACCCCTTTACAATATTTATGCTTGAATATACTTTTTTATGTTTCAAGAGTTAAATACTGGCATGGTCTGGGTTGACAATTGAAACATAGACTGAATTGGACTAAAGGTTGCATGATATTGCACATGAATAGATGTGTAACATAATCCAAAGTGAATTAATTAATTAAGGGAAAACTATACCTTAGGCTAAATTATGTTTGAAGAAAAAAGATGAGGTTATATGTTCATTATTTCTACCTCCGATTCTAGTGTATCTCCCATGATTGTCTAATTTTTCCAAAGATACTTTACTAATGCAACCTCTTTATACCTCAACTTACGAACCTTGGTGTCAAGTATTTCAATAGGAACCTCTTCGTAAGGGAAACTATCTTTTACACCTATACTTTCTAAGGTATGAATCAATGTGGGATCACTAATGCACTTATTTAGAAAGGAAATATCAAAGACTAGATTTGTTGCTGCTATGTCTGCTAATAAATCTATCTCACTGGCTACTTTCTCAAACTGACCTACAATCTCATAAGGAGCAATAATGAAGGGATTCATCTTTCCTTATTTCCCAAAACTCTTCGCCACTTTCCTAAGGAAAATTTTCAAGTAGACAAAATCACCAATTGGAAACTCAAGTTCCCTTGTCCTTTCATATGCATAGGGCTGTAGTCTACTTTGTGTTATTCTTAATCTCTCTCTAATAAGCTAAACTTTCTCCATATCCTTATGGATTCTGTCTAGTCCAATCAATGCAGCTTCACTAACTTTAAGCAAACAAATAGGAGATCTAGACCTCTTTCAATAGAGTGTCTCAAATAAAGCCATCTAAACTGTATAGTGATAATTGTTATTAGATGTAAAATTGATCAAATGTAGATGATCATCCAAACTACCTTTGAAATCAATCACGCATGATCAAAACATGTTTATTTGTATTTGAAAGGTTTTAAGAAAATGAACTTGGGTACGAAGACCCTTTTGGAATGCCTTATAAAATAGAGAGGTAAATTATTTGCCTAAATCTGAAGTGATAGTACATGGGACTCCATCCAATTTTAAGAACTACTTATGGTAGAATTCATAATACTCATTCATATTATTAACTAGCAGAAAATTAGTAGATTATGCTTTTTATCCAAAATAACCCAAATTTAATCGTCTTATCAACGAATACAAGGCTACCCAATAAAGAACTCTATGTTAAATACACTACACTTCAAAGTAGGAATACTGATATCATGAAGCATATAACAAGGCCTCTGGTTCTCAAACATAACTTACATGTTATTTTGGAACTTAACCAATTATCTTGTGATATCCTTCATCATGCCATTCTTCCAATAGACTTTCTATATACCACAGTACATCATATTGTCCCCTGAGTAAATAGAATTGTGAGAACCATTAGCCTCTACTCGAATCCACTGCTATAATTCTTATACATCAAAAGGACAAAGTTTGTGTTGATAGGGAAAAATACTATTTTGCCTAGTGAGAAAACCGTAACCTCCTTACTCTAGATCGCTACTTCAAACCTATACAAAACAGGATCACTATCTTGTTTTTCCTTAACTTTTGCTACGAATGAGGATTTCAAACCATTCTGGACCAAAATACTACCTTCAACTGAGTCAACAAAACAAACTCCCAGTATAGGCAGTCTAAGAACCCCAAAAGTATGTTATTTCTTCTTACCCTTTTCATGAGCAACACTTCTCATAGATAGCCACCATATTGGCCTTACCTCAAACGTACAAAAGACATGTTATAATCCTTTAGGAACCCTAGTAATCTTATCTAGTAGATATTTAAATCTTTTTGACTTAATACTTACTGAAAACTCTTGTGATTGATGTACACATCAATATAATCCCTAGAAAGGTAGCGCCTATAAACCTTTAAGGGAAAACCAGTACTGCCAACTCCTGATCATGAGTCGGGAATTTGTTATTTGATGGATTGACCTATCTAGAAGCATATGGTATAAGGTTGAACCTCTTCATCAACTAACTACAAAGTACAACTCTAGAAATATCACAATAACCAACAAAACCGATTGAGACCTCGAGAGGAGTTTAATTTTAATCGGTAGTGAGTCAATTCTATATTTTTTTTACAAAATATTCTTGTAAGACTCAAAACACTGAAATTTGATTTTCTTCTAAGTAAACATAGACATAGGAAAAGAAATAGATGAAATTCCTCAACAAACCATTTGTAGTAACCGAATAAGCCTAAGAAACTCCTAAAATCTATTGGAGTGATGAGTCTAGGATAGTTTCTTAATGGTTTGTTCTTCTAAGGATCAATCTGAATGACTTCACTGAAAATAACATAAACAAGGAATGTTTTTTTATTTGAACCAGAATTCACAATTGATGAATCTATCAAATTGTTGGCAATCTTTAAGAGTTTCCAAGACAATCTTCATATGATTTGCGTGTTTACTCTCACTTTGAGAATAAATGAGATTCCATATATAAAGACTATAACTAACATATCCAAGTACTACTTGAAAACACATTTTATCCATAAAGGTTATAGGATAATTGGTTTGTCCAAAACATATAACCCCAAATTCCAAGTTACCATATACTGTTCTAAAGGCTACTTTTGAAATGTCAAATTCTCTTACTCTAAGCTCATTCTAGCCTAATCTAATATATATCATAGAGAAGAAACTTGTATCCTGAAGTTTGTAAATAAAGTCGTCATTATTAGAGATAAAATACATATTTCTAATTGTGACATTATGGTAGTCGATGCAAATTCTGAGAGAACTGCCTTTCTTGCATATTAAAAGAATGGGAGCATCCCAAGGAGTTACACTAGGCTTAATAAAACCCTTTTTCAGGAGGTCCTTTAAAAGTTTCTTCTATTCTTTATTCATGGATAGATCCATTATGTGTAATTGAAATATGTTGGGTATCGGGAAGGAGATCTATTTTAGAGTCAATTTCCAACTTTAAAGGAACTATGGGTAGGTCTTCTAGAAATACTTTTGAAAATTTATTGACCAATAAACTGACCCAAGAGTTCCAGTTTTAGATTTAGAATTATTAACCCTGACAAGATAATAGATACTCCTTTTAGAGATTAAGATTCTAGCATTAAGGTAAGAGATGAACTGTCCCATAGGCACTAAGATACTCCCTTTCCACTCTTGACCTGGTTTATTTGGAAACTGGAATTGAACAATTCTCTTTCTACAATCAAGAGAGCTATAACAAGAGTGTAGTTAATATATACAAAGTTTAGGCATTCTTTCCATTGAATTACCCATGTTGTCGTTTTCTTGGTTATTGTTGACTAGGTTGCCTAAGTGTAATAATTTTTATGACTAACGTGAAAAGAATCGATACGAAGAGGATAACTAGTGATTGTAAATAGTTGGATTTATGAATGTGTATTATAGGTAGGTGTGAAGATAAGGTATGTTTGAATTGAAAAATTGATCTTATAATCTTGTGTGTATAGTTATATACATGGAGTGTATCTCATAACCAAATTTCTAAGGTCATGATGCAACCTCCTATAACCCACTAGTAGGTAACCCAACTCATAATAGAAACTAATAGTAAAGGGATACCAAAAGAAATGAAGGGTAATTTAGAATAAATGGAGTAAAAAAAACTAATATACAAAATATTCCCAAAACCTAGTGGAATCAGTAAAAGAGCTTTTAATATGATAATACTTACAAAATGAAGTACAAATTGAATATACTGATACAACCTATATCTTAATGCAATATAGAGACTAGTCTAGTACATAAGAGGCTGAATATAAATACCCCGAATGTCATGAGCTCACCCTATGTTTCAGAACCATAGCTGCTCTGCAAGACAGACAAAACAATGTGGAGAACCCATATTATGATCTGCAGGGTTCAGTAGTGTACTATGAGTACAAACACTAGGTACTCAGTATGCAACTACTGACTAAGCTCCCTTGGTAATTCAAATAAAAATATCATGCACACAATAATCTAAGCTAAGCCAAAATATCCGACCAACTACATAATTAAACTAATGAGATAATAAGGATTGACTATCCTATTCATATTAAAGAAACTAACATAATAAATATAAGAAGGTATTAAGAATGAACTATTTCCTTCTAGCCATACTCAGGAACTTCAACACTATGCCATATATCATTGTCTAATATATGAATAACCAGCAAAATAAGGATATATAATAGTATACAATGCTAACTAATGGATATAAAATATGAATAAATAAAGGAAGGAAGTGTTATACAGTAATACCATAGCTACAAATAGATAGATATACATATGTTTAACTTATAGAACAACCTAACTCATCACAATAGCATCTCCAAGTCTCCAAATTGTAGTAGGAACTTGTGCTAACAAAATCAGGGTCTCTAAACCATATACGTATGCATGAGATAACTACAATAATCAAGCTACCATAAATAAATAATTCAAGATATCAGGGTCAAAATTATTAATGCCTGACCAATGGATAATTATATGCAATAATACTACCATAAGATAAGAGAACCTAAATCATACCTCAAATCTCAGTACCAGTCAAATGGCCAACCTGTAACGTACTAACAACAATAATAAAAATAATAATCTAAAGTAACAGTCTAATCCCAACAAACAATATGTAATTGGGCCTTTTGTCATGACAAAACCAGGGCCTGGCAATAATGGGCATCCCAATTCCACCAGGACGAAAGATCCCCCTTGAGGCTATTCTAATACGACTAGGAACACCTAGTGGAGGATGAGCATCAATATAAAACAAGTGTAATTACAGATCCAAGAAGGTTATGTAAAGGATTAACAACTGAGAAGTTCACAATACCCAAGCCTATAGTATCAACAATGCTTCTAAAAAAACAAAATACCATTCAAATTATTGGGAAATGCCCCCGACCATAGCCAAAACAAGATAAAAATAAAGTTTAGGATATAAGGACTTATACACTAAATGAAGTCTTTTGAATTGATGGAAGTTCACCACTTTAAGTAAACTCTTGGTCAAACCACGAACACCTGGTCACTACTAAGGAAAGGTAGACTTGCCTTTGGACCCTGAATCACTTGGGGATACAGTGTCTGAAGATGGTTAGTGGGTTTAACGCCTATAACATTTTTATAATGTAACAAATAATGCCATGAATGATAGTTCAGAATAAGTCAAATCCCATGCATACCATAAAATTCAAATACATATATATATTTCACATGCTGGAAGGGAATAGCGCTTAACTTGAACATTTAAAACTTTAACCTTGACTATGTAACTCAATTGTAAAAAAAATATCCACCCACGGGGTTTATGGGTTCAGCTCCTTGGTTGAAAAGGCTTCGATGTGTGTTAGCTGCAAGAACTAGAGTTATCAGGAAAGACTAGGGAATGCCCCAACCATATGTTAATCCAAGATACATTATACGTATATCAGTATTGTGAACAATACACGTAGGACATCAAGACCAAACACCATTTCGGCAAACACAAGTTTGTAGTACATGTCATCCAAGACCCACACCTTCATGATTTTGTTAAATAACAACCATTAAGCTCCAAGTAAAACAAGTTTCACATAACCCATTTAATAATCAAGGAACCAACCGTTAAGGCACACACAGAGGTATCTCCATAACCTTACACTTGCAATCTTATCTCTATGCCACAACAATTATGTTTAACTTGGGGTAATGCCTTGACCCCGTTATAGTTCATTAAATTAAGTATGGGGAAATGCCTTGTCTCCCTTCTTGTTCATTGAATAAAAAGATGGCGAACAAGGCCTTTAAAATCCATATTCATCATTTAGCCTCTTTAAGCCATGCAAACATATAGGTGGGTAAGTCAAAACAAATGACCAAATCATATTCATTAAGAATTTCAAAATTTATCCATGATTTATTAAGGATATTGGGAAGGATATATTAAAAAGTATTGATGTTTATCATTCAATAAAACACAAAATATCACAAGTGGGTTCTTTTCAACACCTCACAAGTATTACAAATTCACCAATCTATAGCCTCCATTAGCATCCTTATTTCTAAGAGATGTTATTAAATGAGCTAACGCATGTTATTATTCACAATTATTCCTCACTCATATCCCCTTTTTCAAGAATGATATGGGTTCAAAGGTAATTGGGGTTTTTTAGACCTTAATTCTCTATAAACATGGAACAAAAAAACCCTCATCACAAACAACTAATTAAATGGACAAATAATCAATACCAATACATTAAACACAGCCTGATCAACAAAAACCCTAAGAAATAATTTTAGCTACTCATGGAAATAAAAGAAAGATATATACTAAAATTAACATTCAATTCATCTATATAAGGCAAAAAAAATGTATTCCCAAGCTTTAAATCGAGCTAAGTAGCTAAAATCACTATTGTAAATCACTAACGAATTGTTTATCAGTAAAAAATTGTGTTTTTATATTTTAAAAACTAAGAACTGGATGCTGGAAAATAATAGGGATTTAACCTTATATTTTGGGATCAGGAAATATGAAACTTCAAGTAAACTCCTAATGTTTTTAAGATGTACAAGATCACATCCTATTTATCGCGACCATGACATATTCTCTACATAAACTCTTTCAATCACGGGGAATCGACTTACAATCTCGATACTTTTTCCTATTAAGACACTACTGCAATCGCGACCCTCAGATTGCGGAGCATCTAACGGCCGTATCCTACAATATCTCTTTATCCTTTTATCCTACTTCTCTCTCACTTTTCTTCTTTCCATCTTTGACTTTGATCATTTCCCTTAGATTTCCTTGTTAAACCACACATACCGGGAATTAGTGTATTTCATTTAAGAATTAGCCTCATATCATAACTTTAATCACAGTAGTGTGCAAGAAATGAGATATAAATTACTAGTAAATCAATCACTCATCAACACCCCAAACATAAAGACTTTCCTTGTCCTCAAGCAGCATTACTTCACACTCAATGAGTCCATCTAACTTTGAAGAAAATATTTTCACTCACATAACCACCAATGCTGTGACTTTGTTGTGTACTATAAATTAGTCAACAAGCATGTGAAGTGATAACTATACAACCCCCTCAAATTCAATCATATTTTAAAAAATGCAAAGAAATTTCAAGAAATAAAAGCAACTACAACCAATTCTCAAGAAGTGACTCTCCCTCTACAGAAAATCAAATATGCTATGTTGCCTTACTAGTAGAAGATACCAACTTCACCAATGTATCTTAGTCTACATGTATCCTCAATAAAAAAGTCTCAACCAACCATATTTTCATTAAATAATAAGGGATGAATGTGTAAGAATTCACACTCACAAAGAATTTCCAAATGGAAACAAGTATCATCCCATATGCTTGCCCTAATTGTTGATCGCTACTAGGTAAAAAATACTTGGTTGGAGATACCGAAGGGTTTTTTTAAGCTTGTAATGTAGGCTTGGGGAATGAGAGGATAGCATTTGCGATAAAAGTGCCTACACCATACTTGAACTCTATATAATATTAATTTTATCGTAGTTAGGTCATTGGCCACTTCATTTCTTTTTAACCACACACGTGCCGACCTTTTTCACTTCAGTTCACCCATCTTTTGAAAGAATTTATTTTTAATTTCTTTCTTTTTACGATTTCATGCTTTTCTCACTGTTATTGTTTACATTATTTTTCTCTTTTATTTTCTGTCATGGATTTTCTTTTAGGCACTCATTTACAAGTCCATGGCTATGAAGACCTCATATAAGATCTACCATAACCCTTACTTAGTATTTTAGCCTTCAGTTGGAAATTTTGAACTAAAGGAGGGTAGGATTCAAGGGAGAGATACCTTTCAAATGGTTTGAGGATTTTAATATAGTTGCCAAAGAAAGGTTACAAGGTTTAAAAAGAAGATTAGGGGTACCATTCAAACACAGGAAGGCTTTTTAGGCTAAAGTGGCTTTCAACAATCCCAATGACAACATAACATCATTTCTCCATCCATGGATAATCTACATTAGAATTGACATACCAAGGGAGCAAGTTCTAGATGACACAAGTAAGTACAAGAATCATTTAACTAATGATCAAAACACATGGTATGCAAACTACACTAGAAGGATCAATTGCATTTCCAACATAAGAACAAGACGAGTAATTTACCACATTATTACTAAGTAAAGAGTTAGGAGTCACAAAAATAGGCAAATATTTGTTACTAGATCATTCACTTGAATCCCTTGATTTTCACAAAACAAAAATTTATACGGAGGGGAATGTTTGTTTCACATTTTAGTACATAAGATTAACTATTGATAGCACCAAGCAAGCCACAATTTTACCTTTGGGCTATAACAACGGCAATACTTATAGCTACTAATACTTCACCATAGTTACCATCTCAATCCCAATTCATGCACTCAAACTCCCCCTACATATAGTACTCAAACATTTAATCGCAATGATTTTCCCTTTAAAATGTCATCACTTAATTTATCAAAGGGAAAGGCTCATCTAACATTACTATCGAAAAGAAAACTAAGTATCTAAAATAAGAAATGAACAAAAAATGACTAATCTACAAAATCTCAACAAAGAATAAGCTAGGCATGGTACCCAATATACAAACAAAATTATCAAATCATCAAAATAACATAATTCTAAAATATCCAAATAATACAACCCATGAAAAGTAGTAACCAAATCATCCAAATATTACAAACTATTGAAACATTTGGGGGTTGCACCACACAGTGAGGGACCAGGTCCCTTAAAGTTAATCACAAGAAATCAAACAATAGAGTGATGGAAAACTAAAAACTATGCAAAAAGAGTAAAAAGACAAGATTTTTCATGTGGAAACCTTGGAACAAAAAAACCATGTCTTTCTCTCACAAGAACCAATGAAATCCACTATAATCAACCTCCTGATTATAGTCAAGAATTCAGCCTACCTCTAAGATTCTTTTGCTTGTAATAACTCTACTAAAAGCTCATCGTAGAAACTCTACTAAGGTTTCTCCACAGATTAATTCTATTCAGCAATTAGCTTAGGTAACTCTGCCTAAGTACTTCTCTCAATAAAAGAAAATTCTACTCTTATAGCATGAGTACTTCAATAGCAAGTCAATACTCACTCAAGAACACTCACACACTCATTATGTATACTAAAAATATAAGCCCATGAGTCATGCTTGAGTAATTCTTTAAATGGATTTTTTACTGCCTCTCTTCACTCTTTGGAATTATGCAAAAATTGATTTGATAGACAGATATGTCTTTTTTTTATAGCTGAGTCATGATTAGGGTGGGAAGATCATTAGACCAACTGTCCTAATTAGTACAAAATAACACCTACAAGTTTGTTACAAAAGAAGAAAAAACTACATTATTTTAAATCCCTTATAAGAAGCAGGATATGAAACTGACACAATGTAGATGAGGGAATAAGGATAACATAGATCAGGTAGAGGGTGGATTGGGGTAAAAGGACTTAATTAGCATCTTCATTCTAGCATTTTTAGTAATGTGAGCATCCAATAATGGTTTGGTGAGGTCGTTTACTTCAGCATTCAATCTTTGAACTTCGCCAGTTTGTTCTGCCACTTTTGCTTGCAGTTTTGCATTTTCATTTGCAAGTTCATCAGTGGCACCCAGTCCTTCAAAAGAATCTTCTCATTCAGCAATTTTAGGGGCACTAATTTATTATCTTTGACAGCCAGCTTGATACTTGACTCCTCTATTTCCTTTCTCAGCTTATCTTAAACTGTTAGTAACTCAAATGCTAGAGACACCAGTCTAGCTTTGCCCTCATTGCATTTATTCTAATTGATAAGCTTCCCTAGCACCTGGGCATTTAGACTTAGCCCATCATATAAGAATACTATGGTGTAATAAAATTCTCTTATCTTATTTTCAAAAATTAGTTGCATTATTTCATTAAATAGATATAGCTATCCTTGGTGCCAAACAAAATCTACCAACTTCCATCATTCCAGCCTTCTCACAGATCTTGGGATCAAAAGTTTTTCCTGACAGAAATTTCTTAGTCATCAGGATCTTACTCCTTCTTTAATTAGCCACATCCTTCATCTCTTTTTTTTGGTCTCATTACTTCCCTCTTTTTTCCATCACAACTTTTCTATTCTTAGGACCAGGTCCCTCAGATTTTATCCTTTTCTTAACAGCTATGAATTTCTACCTTATTCCAACAAGGTTACCAGACTTTGACATAGAGAACCTAAGGTGAAGTTTTCTATGGCTTTTGTTTCTAAAGGAGCAAGGTATTCGGTAATGGAATATTCAATTTGATTTAGTGGAGTCTTATCTACTTTAGTGTTCTTAATTTGCTTTAGCAATTTGAAGAGGTGGACTTTGTCATCAAAATATGTTCCTTTTGAAATAACATGTCTAATCCTAATAAGAACAACTCTTTATTTTGCAAAAAAAATTGAAAGATTTTATTTAGAGATGGAAAAACAAATGGATTTCTAGAAAAAATTTTATGATTATTAAAGAATAATATAGTGATACTAACCTGAGATATGAAACAAAGTCCTCCTTTTTTACTTAATCTTAAAATTTGTGCAAGTCACATTTGTTCACTTTTAAACCTATTCGAATGGGTGTATACCTTCAAAGGTATGGTACTGAGTTAGATATTATGCACGTACTTTATTAAGGATTCTTGTCTTTTTATCATAGCTATTTTTATGAAGAGATATTGATTCACATATTAGGTTAAGTTGGTATCATATTTTAATCTCTGCACAATTTTTTATCTCAAAACTTTATTCCCAAAGTAGGTCTGGGACTAGGTCCCAAACTTGACTTTATTAAAGCTGCCAAAACTTATTCTTGTAAGATGAATTTCCTAGGCACTAGGTCCTTGAGAATCAATACTTATCTGCATCTTTCATCCTTTTGCTCATGTTTTTCAACACAAATAAGGATAAATAATAGTCTTGACAAATGAGAAACTACATGCGCCTCTTTTATCAATCCACATAATTTCTTTTCAGTTAATTCTCTAAATCATTTTCATTCAAAAAGTTGAAGGTCATTCTAGGGCTTTCATTTGAACCCCCTTCGTGAGTATCAACTTTCAAAAGCCAAGGACTAGGTCCTTGAGATTAACTTTTCACTATAAGACTACTTTATTAGAAGTGTCTTGAGAGAGAGAACAAAGTTAGACCTTCCATTATTTAAGCTTTGAACCCTTTCAATCAATGAGCTATTCTTGGATGCAATATCTTTCCCATGCCTAGAGTCATGATCATAAGTTAGATTTGGGAACCCACTTAAGTTTGAGTTCCCAGTATGAGAATAATGGTGTGATCACATTCTTCTTAGCCCATCTAGGTAGTCATATCTTCCTCTTCACCTTTTTCAGAGACTCAAAGCCCTTGAGATGTACAAAATAATAGTAGTATATAATGAGTAAGTAAAACAATGACATCAACACTGCATATAATGAGTAAGTAAAACAAAATATTAGTATATAATGAGTAATGATAGCCAAAATCATCTCTATCATAACTGTATATAATGAATAAGTAAAACAAAATAATAGTAAATTGATGACATCAACACATAACAATATCATTATGCGTAAGAAATAAGGAATTCAAAACAATAACTCATGGCACAACATAGACCTAAGCAAGTGTAAGTAATTAGTTGGTGCCTGTGCACTGACATGTGCATAAAGTAAAGAACTTATCACCGCATTCGAAAATATGGGAGAATACACCTAAGATTGATAATAATAAGGCATTTAACTAAAAACAGATCCAATTCTCATCTTTAACAATCGTGTTTAACATCTATCACCAGTCGGTCATTTTACCCACATTCATGTGTTACCAACATCGACCACATCACCATATTCCATAGAATTCCTATTATTAGCTACTTATAAATAATACCCATTAGTCACTACTTATTAGCTAAGCAAGTATTATTAACTAGTTCATTAGATTCCTTGCCATCAACTGATATATTAATTAATTAGTCAAATATTCATCATAAAGTCATTTTTATCACTTATAAAATCAATAATTATCATGAACATTACACACTAAGTGAATCCGCAATTTACATTAGATTCCGCTTACCAACTAGTCTTGATTGGTTAATTAAATAATATATGTCACTAATCCGTAGTTATTATAAATAATTAACTACATCCTTTTAGAAGTCATTAACACTAGTGGGCTATAACCAGCATACAAATGTCAAAAAATCTAACCACATTAAATGTAAATTAGTACATAAACATTTGAACATACAATTGTCATACATACGGCTTGTTGGAATAGATCCGTTAAAAGTACACATAGGAACATAAGCAATCATCCTACGATGTTGCCGAGTATATAATCATAATAATACTCTGTCCTTGCTGGGCTTCTTTATCATCGTCATAACGTCCTCCAGCCTTGTCAGGTATCAATATCATCATCACAAACTCCTTCGACCTTGGTGGGTAGTAATATCATCATTACAAACTCCTATAGCATTGTCAGGTATCAATAACATCAGAATATACAATTAACTTATCGATATTAAAGAACCAACCCCAAATAGACTAAAGTAAGTTGTAAGACCAACGAGGATTAAAATAAATGACAAGCCTTATGAGGGCTAAAGTAAATGAATATAGAAAAAGGCTAAAGAAGTGCTTACCTCTAATACTCAACATTCGTCTGTTGTGTCAATTAGTAAAAGATAGACATATATGACATGAGTAATACAATAATCATTTGTTTTGAGAATAATTAGCCACATAACTTCCATTCAGTCATTAAGCATTCGTTGCAGAAGTATTAGCGTCAAGACCTACAATATTAGCAATATGAGGGATTTGTAGCATGGTTCCTAGTTTAGCTACTAAACAAGGGTACTAGATCATTAATAGCACGGACCAATGCCCGAAATAATATCTTAATTAATAGCGCAAATGATAATGTAGAGACGGGCTTAACTGATAGCATAAACCATAGTTACTCGTAGCATTTACGGTAATTTTGTCAACAAACCACATACATAACTTCTATTGGCATTTCTATTGCATAATTACTCAAATTAGCCAACATGGTTCCAAGGGAGATTTTCTAGGAATTTATTAGCCTTCTAAGGTATTTAAGAGAACTATATCAATCCAAGCTTAAGGTAGGTTAAGGACCCGCTTCTAACTCCCCAAATACATTCTAACCGAACTTCTACTCGGGGTTATGATAAGGTATCTAAATCCATTTTTAGATGTATAGCAGTCCACCAATAGTCCGAAGGTATAGGTCTCTCCCAAGTTAAAGGTCTCTCCCAATAGTACTTTCATTAATATAAGTGCTAGGGTCAACTCACCCATATACTTATTGAGAATATCTCTCTCATCCAACTCGGGTAACTAAGGCTTCCCAATGCTAACCATGAAACATGAAGTCTATTTTTCCCAAGTTTCTAGCCTACAAGTCAAGCATTTCAAACCATAAGTTCAAGTGACCTAAATGATGCAACTAATCCAAGTTGTACCACTTAACAATCCAATACCTAAAACACCTCCAAAATCTACCAAGATGTCGCAATTACACAATAACATAGCTCAATCTAACAAGGAACAAACCCAAATTACATCAATAAAAGAAAGATCATGAAATGCTAAACCTTTGCTTTAAATTTTCAAGAAGCTTCTTCAAGGTGCCAAGCTATCAAAAAACACAATCTACACATTATAATGACAACATTGATAAAAATTTTGCACTATGGTGCTTCGGTTCAAAAAATGATACCAAAAACCCCAAGTGGATCCCCCTTATGGAAAACAAATTTCTGAGGTCAACCCAATGTTCATACACCATCAAGTAATTATAAACCTCAAGAAATAGGTGAGGGATAACATTATTTGCAGCTAAATAATGCCTCTAAGCCAATTAGGGTATTGGTCAAAAAGTTCAAGAAATTTAAACATTAAATGGAAGGATTTATACCTCAAATTTGTTGTTAGTAATATAAATATATGTTATCTAAGCTCCCAAGAGGTACCAAAATGCCATTTCAGGTTAACACACCATTTTAGGGTTCCTAGGTCTCAAGAATTAAAGATGAATGTCCAAAACAAGGCATAAATGGCCTATAATACCTTTCCCAAGTAAAAATGTAGTATGATTTCCATCCATAGATGCAATCGCCGAATGACGATCACCAATTATGCTTGTTCGATCGCGGCATCCTCTCCTTGAACTAGGTAACAGCTGAAACTTGGAAGAAATTCCACATTTCGTCCTATGCCTAGGAAATCATTCAAAATCTAATAGAAGGAAATGTACTATGTCTCCATACAAAATTTGATGTTCCAGATGAGTTGGCGAATTTGGACTTTCCATTTGAGGACACTTAAACAAAATATGGGTCCCACACCAAAATTCCTAATTTTTCAACTATCCAAGGAATAGGTCAAAATGAATTTTGGTGCATTGGACCAAAAACAATGGTCTACGTAGCCTAAAATTGTTATTCTGGAGTTGTTGGCTTAGTTGAAATTTGAATCAGAGATTATTTTACCAAACTTTTTGTCTGATGGCCATTTTAAAAAATTGAAGACTTCTATAGAGGGACTTGAATCTAAAACCAAATCTAACTTCTTAGTAACCGAGCTATTATGTCTACCAAGTCATAAATGATAGAGGGCGTCTATGGAAAAGCTCCAATAGAGAAAATAAGCATAAATATGGAAAATGACCTAAAGGATTATTATATTATCCGCTACTAAGGAACTTTCATCCCTGAAAGTTATAGATGAAAAAATACCTAAAGTCTCAAATAGGTGGGGATATTGGGCCAGCATCTCTATTTCAATCTCCCAAGTATAGTCCTCCACTGGGTTGTACCTCTACTGAACCTTAACTATAGGAATCTCCCTAGTATCTAATTGTCTCACATATCTCACCAAAAAAGTACAAGCTCATCTATAATAGTTAAATGCTCATCTAGCTTGATTGAGTCCTATTGAAGCACATAGGACAGATAAGGAATATACCTTTGCAATATTGAGACATGGAAAAATGGATGAACAATAGCAAAATACATAGGTAAAGCCAACTAATAAGCTACTTGACCAACTGCATGAAGAATATCAAAAGGACAAATATATCGAGGACTAAGATTACCCTTTTTCTCAAATCTCATCACACACTTCATGAGTGATAAATACAGGAATTCATGGGAGCCAACTCCAAATCTCATGGTATGAAGCCTCTAATCTACATAGGCCTTCTGTCTACTCTAAGTTTCTCTCGGCCTAGCTTTAATCACCCTGATTCTATCCAACGTGTCTTGAAAAAACTAGTACCACAGGGCCTCACCTCGTACGTCTTAAACCATCCGACCGGGGAATGACATCTCCTACCATACAAGGCCTCAAAAGGCGTCATCTCAATAATTGAATGATAACTGATGTTGTATCGAAACTCTACCAAGGAAAAGTGTTAGTTTGATTGGCCTCCAAAATACATAACATAGGATCAGAGAATATCCTTAAGTACTACGATAGTCCGCTTGGACTGGCCATCAGTCTGTGGGTGAAAGGCCAAACTCAAATCAACTTTACTACCTAAGTCCTCCTAAAATGATCTCTAAAGCCTCAAAATGAACATAGCGCCACAGTTTGAAATAAGAGAAATGGGACACATATATAAATAGTTTATATCTCAAATATTGATATGGGCTAATATCTTAGTACTGAAGGTTATCTAAATAGGAATAAAATATGCTAACTTCGTTAAATGATCAGAACCACGGGTGGTACAAGGAATGCCACTAATGAAGTCCATAGTGATAGATTACCATTTTAACTTAAGAATAGGAAACCTTTGAGTTAAACCACCAAGACGTTGATGCTCGAGCTTTACTTGCTAACAACATAGGAAACGAGCTATAAAGTCTACAATAATTCTTCTCACGCCACACTAATAATACAACCTTAAATCTCTATACATCTTGGTTGTACTGGGATGAATGCAATATCTAGAACTTTAACCATTATGCAATATCGACTGAATAAAATCACCAAAATAAGGAACACAAATACAACAACCAAACCTCTAAACACCCTCTAAATCAGTAGTGTGCCTCTGGGCTCACCACTCGAGCCCCGATCATGAAGGAAGAGTAGCTTTATATCCTTAAATTGACAACCACAAACCTTCTCAAATAGTAAGGACCTCACTTCCATACTAGCAAAAATTCTCCTAGGGTCTTAAATATCTTTCTAAACCATCAAATTTGCTAAGAACTTAATGTCCTATGCCAAAGGACTCTACGTAACTGCTATGCAAGCTAGACTACCTATATGTCCTTCCTTGTGACTCAAGGTAAAAACAACCATATTCACCTTAACTGAATGATACAAGATGAGAATATCACAGTCTTTAAGCAATTCCATCCATCTAAACTATTGAGCATTTAGCTCTCGCTGTGTCATAAAATATTAAAGGCTATGATTATTGGTGAAAATCTCATAATGAACCTCACATAGATAATGCCTAAAAATATTAAGCGGGAAAACTACCATTGCCAACTCCAGAAGATTATGGGGTAGTTGCATATATGCACCTTAAGATATTTAGAAGCATAAGCAATAACACGACCCTACTGCATAAAAACACAACCTACACTAATACCAAAAGCATCACAAAACACGTTGAAACACTCAGCCCAACAAGAATAGCTAACACAGAAGTTGAGGTAAGGAAATCCTTGAGTATTCCAAAGCTCGACTAACACTCCTCAAACTAACAAAAAGGAACCTCCTTCAAACTTAACCAGGTCATAGGGATTGAAAGAGTAACAAAATGCTCAAGGTAGTGTCTATAATAATCGATCAAACAAATGAAGCTACAAACCTCAGTTAGAGATATAGGTCTAGCCCAATAATAAATTGCATCTATCTTTTTTAGGTCTACCATAATACCATCCTTACATACCATATGGCCAAGGAATGTCACTATCTCAAGCCAAAACTCACACTTAAAGAACCCTGTGAAAAGCATATGATCTCTCAAAGTCTGGAGCACAATCCTTAAATGATGCGTATGCTCCCCTCTACTCTTCAAATACACAATATGTCATCAATGAAAAGACTAACAAAGAAGTATAAATAAGGCTTGACTACTCGATTAAACAAATCAATGAACATGATTAGGGTGTTAGTAAACCCAAAGGACATCACCAAGAAATCATAATGACCATAACGGTTTACAAAAGCTATATTTGGGAAATCCTCAGTCAGAATCCTCAACTAATGGTAACAAGATCTCCAATCAATCATAGAAAACACTGATGCATCCTGAATCTAGTCAAACAAATAATCAATGTGAGCCATAGGATAACGGTTCTTAACCATCACCTTATTAAGCCGCCTATAGTCAATACAAATACGGATCAAACCAACCTTTTTCTTTACAAACTACACAAGAGATCCCAGTGAGGACACACTCATTCTAATTAAACCTTTACAAAAAAAATCCTGAAGCTGAAAATTTAGTTCCTTATGATCGATAGGAGCTATATGGTAAGGTACCGTAGAAATAGGTTGGGTGTCAAGCTCATGGTTAATAGGAAACTCAATACTATGAGTAGGGGGAATTCATGGGAAATCAGCAGAGAACAGATCAGGAAATTCACAAACAACAGGAATAAAGTCAAGTAATAGACTCTCCACACAACCCCTTACAATAGGTCTCCTAGAATGAAAATAAGAGATAATCCCCATCACCTCATGTTTAACTACTCCCTTTCATATGATTGGCATTATACTGGGCATGGCCAAGGTAACGATTTTAGCAAAACAATCCATTACTGCATGATAGAGGGATAACTAATACATGCTCAGAATTATAAAAAAAGTCTATAATATCAAGTATAATAAGTTTAGCAAAAGTATCAATGTCACTAACTGTCAAAACTCATGATCTAAACACTCGATCCACTACTAAAGAATCACCTATGGAAATAGATACACCCAAAGGCGCAGAAAATAAATCACCAGTACACTCTAACTATGGTGCTTAATAACTAGATATATAAGAATAAGTGGAGGGGATCAAATAAACCAATATCTAATTTGTGGCACACAAAAATTATACCAGTTACTACAAAATTTGATGTCTTAGCCTCGAGTGTAGCAAGTACTATATATAACAACCTTGCCTACCACCTAGCTAGGAGCCTGACCAACCTCTTATCTTGCCTACCTCAAAACTTCCTCAATCACCTTAGTAACCACCCATGAAATCATAAGAACCTCTATTGAGGGGTGAACTACTTTAATAGGGGAAACAACCTAGGTTGAAAGAACTATCACCCCACGACTATAGAAATCCCATTAATAATGACCAGGAAGTTCACAGGTAAAATAGAAATTCTGAGAAGAACTAGAACCAATAAATTCGATGAACAAAAAATAACCACCATGTCTAGACTAACCCATATATGAACCTCTAGTTGACTGGTCATCTCCATTAATGGGAAAACTAATAGTACCAGACTTACTGTTATTAGTTATCTAAAGAGCTGCCTAAACTAGTTTACTAGGCTAACTCTAAGGCTAAAAAGATGGAAGTGAGGAATACCTATCATGAGAACTAACATCTCTGAATTGGGAATGACTAGGGCTCCCAATGTATCTACCCTAAAATCTCGGTATATTAACACGACCCTCAAGACTCTAATGGTGCATATCCTCCATTACCATAGAATAAACCAAAACCTCAAAAAATGTCCAACCTACAACAACAAGACTCTGAGTGACCATACTAATTAGGAGTATCAACCATCTAAAAAACTAGTGAAATCTCTCATGCTCACTGTCCAAAATAAAAGTCACATGCCTGGCCAAGTCATGGAAAGGCTTTTCATACTAAGAAACTATTATGGATCCCTACTCCAATCTGGAGAACCGATTCCTCAATTGATCTCTAAGGAACAATGACATATGATTCTTTAAGAACATCTTGGATAACTGAGTTTGAGATGACGGAGAAGATCTCATTGGTCTAGAATCCATAAAATCTCTCCACCAATAATGAGCAAACAAAACCATCCAAAATATGGTGCAATCTACACAACGAGTCTAAATAAAGCCAAAACCAAGATGCCTATTCTCACAAGCAATAAGAAACTTAAACACATCCTCGGTTAGGGGACTAGAAAACCTAGGAAAAGCCAATCTCAAGAATCTTCCAAATATCCATTACTCCTTGGAAGAAATAATAAGCTGGGTCACAACAGGCTAAGAAGCTACCGACTAAACAACTACCGATGTAGGGGGAATGTCAAGTCTAGGGTCCACATCTATAGGTTGTACCTCTTCCTTAGTGGTACTTTGATCAGTAGACTATATTCCATCAGATAACACGTCAACTATAATCCACAAAAGTTAAATTAGGTCATCTTTGAGCAATGAAATAAGAGCAAAATTGGGTGGAGGCTTGGCTGGTCTTGGCCCGCCACTGGCTGGAACAGAAGAATCTCTAGCTCAGGTATAAGAATAGGATCTAAGGAAGGCAACCTATCCTAGACTTTAGCTAGGGACAGATCACGAGGATGTCCTCGACCTTTAGGTCATCCACAAATAGGAGTAGGATTCCTAGGATCAATCTTGGGACCTTTATATCGTGTAGATGTAGCACATGCCCTGGCTATCAATGAAAGAGTTAAAGGAATATTCTACAAACCAACCAAGACACTTAGCACACAATGAGTAAATATATGAAGAACTCTAAAGAATGTACCATATCCTCCCAAATATAAGAAACAGATGCCAATATTTCAATCTACAGAACTCTGATAAACATATGCTCCTATAATACTAGTGAAAACTAGGCTCTAATACAGATTTGTCATGACTTGATTTACAGGTCATAATGGCACCTACTAAATACAGCCAGTAGGTAAGCCGATGACATAACCCATACCTAACTCAATGGGTTAATTCAGTAAGAAATCCAAATATAGGCCAAATTAAATAAACATAATTTAAAATATAAATAATGTGTTCGAATATAGATAAATAGTCACCCCTAGATACCAATTCCATGACCTGATAAATCCAGTACAAGAGAATATAATGTCAATAATACAAACCAAAAGAGATAAAGTATAGTAAATACATCTATCTCAAAAACTAAAGAATGAATGTAAAAAATACAGGGGAAATAGATAACTTGAAGTCCATGAGCTCACCCTATCTCCGAAAGATCAATCCTTCATGAACTTAGATTAACAGTAGCAACAAGTACTCGAATCTGCACAAAAAATATTTAAAAGTGTAGTATAAGTATTAAAACAATGGTTACTCAGTTGTCAACATCGGCTGATAGAGCTAAGTCATATTATAAAGATGATAAAAGACCAAAAAATCCTAAATAAGTTAAGGTACAAAATCAATATTGAATCATTTCCATCTTCACTATATATAATGAGTAAGTAAACATATATAATAGTTATACAAATGGCATGAACACATACCAATATTGTCATATGTAAGAAATAGACAATTCAGAATCATAACTCATCACAAAACATACACAAATGAAAGCACAAGTAACAAGTGGCGTCTATACGCCATTTAGTTCATAAAGTAAAGAACTCATCACTATATCCCATAATACGAGGGATTACAAATAATAGAGATAATAATAATGCATTTAAGAATCAGCGAATCCAATTTTCATTATTATTTAACTGTATTTCAATTTATAACAAATAGATCATTTTACCGGCTCTCATTTGTTACTCATATTGACCACATCACCACATTCCACACAATTACCATTATTAACTTCTTATAAAAAATACCTATATGACATTACTCACTAGATAAGCAAGGATCATGAATTAATTCATTAGACTCCAAGCCATCACCTAATATAATAATTTATTAGGCAACTATTAACCACAAAGCCATTTTACTAGCCAACATCATTTATCTAACCAACAATTATCACAAATATTACACACTAAGTGAATCCTAAATTTATGATAGTTTCAACTTACCAATTAGTCTTGACTGTTTCATTAAATAATATCCATCACTAATTCTTTGTTATCATAAATCATAAACTACACCGCTTTATAAGCATTTAACACAAGCGGGCTATAAGCGGTATGTAAATGTCAATAATATAACAATATTACAGGTAAAATTTTTTATACATATTTTAGCATATAATTACCACGCATAAGGCCAACCGGACTTGTATCGATAGATGTACACATTGGCACATCAACAATCATCCTCCATCCATGCGGGATATTTTATCATAGTCACACTCTAGCCTTGCCTAGCATTTCTATCATTGCCATAATATCCTCTGGCCATTTCAGGTATCAATATCATGATACCAAATTCTTCCAATGTTTTTTGATATTAATATCATCATGACAAACTCCTCAAGCCTTACCGCTTATCAATATCATCAAAATAAGCAATTCAATTATCGATATTAAAGTGAACTCTCTATTGTGAGGCTGTGATATTAACTTTAAGGTTGTATTTAATTTACATGAGAATTGTTGAGGGGGGGACAGTAAATAATAACCTATAATGTTAAAGTGCTAAAGTAAGGTGTGAGGACAAGTTCAAAGGTGAAATGATGACTAATCACTATATGTTATCTACGATCCCAAGACTCAATTTTAGGTTAATTTATGGTTAACAAATAGGAATAAGTGGCCTTTAAATATCCTTCTCTTGTGAAGAGGTGGTGCGATTGCCATACACGGCGTGGAAATCGCCTTTTATGCTTGTACGATTATGACATCCTCCCCTTGCACCTAGTAACAACTAAAACTTGGAAGAAATTCAAAAATTTTTCCTATGCCTTGGAAAGTATTCAAAATCCCATATAATCAAATAAACTATGTTGTCATAATAAATTCGATGTTCCAAATACGTTGCAAATGTCTGATTTTCCGTCCAAGGTCGTTTCAACAAAATTTGGATCCCACACCCAAATTTTTATTTTTCTACATTTATCCAATTGTTGAAAATGAGTTTGGGTGCATTGGTCCTAAACCAAATGTCTACGTTTCCTAAAATTTATATTTTAGTGCTGTTGGCAAAGTAAAAATTTGTATTCGAGATCGTTGTACTAAAGTTTTTGCTTTTTTCCTATTTAAAACTAGAGAAGACTTCTAAAAATGAAATTGACTCTAAAATCCAAATTAATTACTCGATAACCAAGCTATCTATTTGAATAAGTAGTAAATGACTTGGTATATCAATGGAAAAGCTATTACAATGAAAAGAAGTTAAAGTACGGAATATGACCAGAAGGGTCATCATAGAAAATGACATTGAGGGTCATTACACTACTACTAGTTTTGGTATAGGGAGATGAATTGAGGTAAAAATAGAGGTGGTGATTATAAGAAATGAGTACAAAAATGATAAAAGTGGTTTATATATTCATTTGAGTAGCCGTAAATGATAGTCAAGCACTTCTAGATTTGATGACATAATTGCCAAGGTGTTAAAAAAGGTAGAATCTACTAATGGAAACCTTAAATAGATTTATGAAGATATTTTTAGGATGAATCAGTTGCTTGAGTTGTATTCTATGGAAAATAAGCAAATTGACAAGTAATTAGACCAAATAAGTGAATCACTAAACTAAAGTAAGAAAGTTACACTTGCAAGCAATACAGTTCAACATTCAAAAAATGATACTCACTGCATGTGGTTAAGCTTGAGATGATTAATGTTGAAAATAGTTTTTAGTATGAGGTATAAGTTATGGTTATTAAGTCTGAAGAATAGTTTATTGAGGAGGACTCAAAATAAAAGCATTCTTACATTATTAAAAAGGATACCATTGTTAGAAAAAGAAGGAGAAAGAGGTATAGTATGTTGTGACTCCTATTCCACAGTCTTCACATCCTTTCCTTCAGTAATTGAAAAAAGGTAGATAAGGAAATATCACAATCTTCTTTCAATAGTAAAGAAGTTGTCTATGAATATCCCTTTACTCTAGGAACATAGCAAATATCCTAGATATGTCAAGTTTATGGACCTTTTGAAAAGAATTGAGAATGGAAAAAGAGAAAGAGTTAAAGTAGAAGTTTATAGATAGACTAATTGTACAAATAGTAAAGCTTCATATTCTATTTGTTAGGGAGCATAAAAGAAGAAAATAGAAAGAGTGAAAAAGTGAATGCTTAAGTTCTCCTTACTAATGGTGTATGTATGTGCTTATAAGGATAAGAAAACAAAGAAAGTCTATGTAATAGAATTGTAATAAAAAACTAATTTGATTTAGGATGTTACTTAGGGTACATAGATACTATTTCTAGCAAACAAAGTTACTATCATTGTTTTGCCTATATTACAACTTTCCTACTTGATATTATATTTGACACTCTTATATTGGTGAAGCAGTACACTAATGGTAATCTAATTTTTCATTGTATGTTGCATTTGAAATTCTTTAAGAGAGTGAGAGTAATTCTATTCTTTTACCCATCTATGTATTATTAAGTATACTTATTTGTTATTATAGTTAAATCTTTGATGGTGAGGGCACATGATTGATAAAATATAAGTGAAAATGTTTTACTTCTTGATTAGGTGATTTTATATTATTTGTTAATATTGTTGAGTAAGTACTTAAGGCTAGGTGATATAGAAGTAATTGTTCATGATGGTTTAAATGTGTATAATGAATGAAGTATGTGTGTAAAGAAATTATCATTTATGGTTGCCATTGTAGTCATATCATATGTATTCTTATGTTTAATTAGTGAAGTTGTAGTAAAGTTCAAGTCAAGAGTGTATAGCTTACTCAAGGCAGAGCAAAGTTTTAGGTGTGGGGTGCTAATGAGAGGCTAAAATTCATGCATTTATAAAATCATTCACCATATATTTGGTTTGATTTTTATAGTGTCTTGATCTTATTTGATGTGAGTTATGCTTTTGTTGTAAATTTGATGTATAGGATGGACATTGATGAAATTTGAATATTAGTGGAGAATCACTAAGCTTTAAAGTCAGTAGAAGCTAAATGTATTCATTAAGAATAAGTCCAAAGGTTTTAGACATAGACAGGAGAATAATGAGAGTAGAAAAAAAGGAGAATAATATTGTACTGTGGGGATGTTGTAGGCGCTGCTCTTAGTGTTCCCCTAAAAATGATCTTATTTACACTTTAAACCAAGCTACTACAAAAATGGAAAGAGGGAACTCCTGGGTGCCATCCAAAAGATTATCTTAGTTTAATTTTGGGTCAACTTTTGTCTGGTCCATTTTTTAGTGGGAAAACCTTACCAAGACTCGTTAGCGTGTTACGAATACTATATGTAAGTCATTATATTCATTAATAAAGAGTTGAAAGTCAAAGATAAGAAAAATAACAAGATTTTCAAGATTTTTACTTTATTTATTCATACTTTAATCATTAGTTCATAACGACTTACTCATGAATAGATAAACCTTAATAATCTAGGATTTAGTTAAAGACATGAATGTTTTCTTACCATATCAATAGGGACATGTTAAGAATACTCTTTTTCACCATAGTGAATCTTTCATTCTTCACTATAACGTTCACAACCAAGCCATACCATCATTTATTTCATATATTTTTTCCTGGTTTCTAATCCAAATTACACAAAGATAGTGTTTGATAATTTTATCAAGTTAACTCTAATTAACAATCAAGAGAATATAAATAACTAAATAAATGAAAATTTAACTTAAGAAATATGATATCCAAACTACGATTTTCACACCCTCAGTCTACACCTTGGATGTGACACATATAAATCTACTAATGACCCAAAGCAAACACTTCGTATAACATATCTAAGAACAATAAATGAAATAAAAAGGAACAAGTAAACGAACATAATGAATAAAAGTTCTAAAACATAAATAGGATAATATAAAGAAACATGCTAGAAGCGTGTAGTGCTAATGTAAACCACAATGATGTCTACCAAGCCTTTGATACTGAATAAAATAAGTTTGTAAGAAGAAGGCCCCTAGCTACCCAAAAAGAAAATAAGTCAAAACAACAAGAAAAAGCATCTAAACTTTCCCCATATGGGGAAGACTCACCAAATGCTTTAATAGAAACCTACACTATATAGCCATGAGCTTGAGAATGATCATCAATATAAGGATTAATAAAAGAAAGTAGTGCATAAGAGGTCTATGGTCAGTACACTAATGTTACTAAATATTCAACTTATAAGCTAAATAATTTAAAGAACTAAAAAAGTTCTGCAGAGAATATAAATATAAGAAGGAGAGTCATTTCAGTTAAAATCATAAGAATTGATTTCTAAATATGCATGTCTAAAACCATACTATTTAAGACTATAAATATGATCATATCAATACACTTTAAAAATAAGTTAAATCTTTAGGTGGGAATTTCTTAAAATCAGCATATATCACATGAGCTAGGCATGCCGAATGTCTAACCTTGTTAGGATGGATACCTTTCCAGGTATAGGACCTGTCTCTTTATGTGTGGATCCACTTAGGCTAAAGAAAGAAACCTTCTTAAACATCAGTGAAAAATCCAATGGGGAGACATAGTTAAGGGATGTGATTTTTATTAAGACGTATATTCTCACTGCTAGATAATCCTCCTAAAAACAATACACTGTCATATGCTCATCATACATTCAAATTCCTATCTATATATAGGTAAAACGTAAATCTTCACTAATTTCATCTTTTAAAACTATCTTAAATTTAACCGATCTATGTGTTCATACAAATCTTGAAAATTCAAAATAGCTATAAGGTTCTAAAATCATGCTTTTAAAAAAGCTTCATGAGAAAAACATAAATTAAGTTTAAATTCACAAAAGAAAACATGGAAACCTTTTTAATATTATAATTCTTTTCAAGATACGTAATACTAACAAAAGTTTATAAATACTTCAAATATAATATCAAAAAATATGATACCAAGTTCTTTTTTCAACAAAAATTCTTTAGTTTGATAAATAAGTAGGAAATTGGTTATGGCTTTAGAAACCTTATTGAATCATTAAATAGTGAAATAGGATAATTCATGGTGTAAGGATGGAAGGATATACTCACTAAAATCTTACATACATTAAAGAGTGAAAACTCATAGACAAAAGTATAGGCTATAAAATTTGAGCATGAACTTCAAAATCCTTCTTTGGAATTCTTGAATTCAAAGAGGAAGAGATAAGGGATTTGGCAATTACACAATATGTTTAGGACAAATAAAATAGTTTAAATTGGGTTTGGCATAGTTAATTAAGGGTGAAAGGTTTAGAATTCCCATATTCTAATAGGAGGAGCGCAACCTAACATCTAGGAGAGAATGGGTGTGCCACGCTCCAAAATATGGAAGAGGGAATGAATTTTGACTTTGATAAGGATCAACTAACCTCATTTAATGGGTATAAACTTATGTTAAACTACTATAATCATAAAGGAACTTTTTTGGATTTTTAATACCCCCTTAGGATCATTCATACTCGAATAAAATTTAATGTTTTAGAGAGGGGACTTGCATGGCTACTTCAGACTTATCTATAAAAACTTAACATTACAAACATAACATACACTTGTTCATACGAACAAGAATTTGAATCTAGAAGAAAGTGTACATGGCATGAACATATCCATGGAACTGTAGTAAAAAAGTCATAGACATGAAAGTTTCAATGACTTTTTATAACAAAAAGGTTATTCTCTAAAATATTTACTTTGGAAAGAATAAATATATGTGGATACATATGCTTCGTATCATTTTTCTTCAACCATGTTGCTTCCTCAACGTATTTATTTCTCCATAATACCTTAACTGATGCTATCTCCATTATTCTAAATATATTGATCTAACAATCCAATATCTCATTCAAAACTTCTTCAAAAGAAAGGATGCCCGTTTTCTCAACACATTCTAAAGGAACTAAAATCTTTGGATCACCAATACACTTGTTTACCATTGATAAAACACATAATGTAATATTACCAAATCCACAAGTACCTCTAACTTAAAAGATAACTTTCCAATCCTACTGAAATCTAGTGGGTACCTATGTACAAGGACTATGCTTCCCTTTATTATGAATTGCATCACTCATTCATAGATGACAAATTCAAGAAAACCTAACTATCAATCTAAAGCTTTATGCCTTTTTTCCTCATAATATAATATAATTCATGTCGGCTATGATAATATTTCAACCACTATCTAATAAACATAACCTTCTCCTTAGCCTAATGGACTATATCTAGACATATTATGATAGGCATACGTACCTCAAACCAACCAATCAGAAATCTACATCTCTACTCATAAACTTCCTCAAATGGGTCCATTTGAATATTCGAATGATAGTTATTATTATAAGAAAATAAAAAAAGAGAAGGGTTATTACTATTTCCTATTAATTTAATTTCCCATCCCTGAGCATATCATCAACATTCTAAATAATGCACTATCCCTTCCTATCGGTCAATGGATGAAAAGTTATTGACATACAGTGGTTTTACAATACTTTTGAAATTTAAAACATGGGGATTATTGTATGCTCTTAATTTTTTTTTGTATATCTAATATGTATTTCTGTTTTTGTATAAGACCACAGGACTAATAATTAAAAGGTAAAAGAATGGGTAAATTAGATAAAGTTAGATCTAAGTAACTCTGTAAGATCCATAAATTGTTACCATGAGTCATGGTTATGTCTTAGAGTGGAAATCCATAAGATTTATAAGCATACTTATACAATACAAATTCTTTCCATGAGCCATAGAAATAGTACCACATACTTGAGTTACCTTACTGAGAGTCATGATAAGGATTATCCTAAAAGAGAAAATTTTGGATATTTAAACCACAATCTACAATATGAAACATGAATTAAAAACATTAGTTACACATTTGATTTTTGGAAGCAT
The DNA here is from genome assembly GCF_002878395.1 of Capsicum annuum. NCBI lineage: Eukaryota > Viridiplantae > Streptophyta > Magnoliopsida > Solanales > Solanaceae > Capsicum > Capsicum annuum. The sequence continues at coordinate 109,802,213 of NC_061117.1, forward strand.
GAAAAAAACAATGAACTATATAGGCCTAATCCTATATAAAAAGCTATGTAATCAAACCATGGACCGTGAAGAGTTGTTGGTCCAGATTTCTTAGTTTGTATTGGATAGGTTTTACTTAATCTACAAATATGTTTCCTAGGTTTTAAATTTGAGGTTAATAAATTTTAAGCCAAAGAAAAGTATTATATTGTTCATTTTACATTATTCTATGGTTTTGGAGATTATTTATACATTGAGTATTGAGTATTAAGTTTTCTTTGACAATTCAATATTTTATACCTCTATTACATATTTCATAAGATTATGATTATGAATTCTTATATAAATTCTTATTGTGATCTTATAAAAATGAGAAACTAAATTCCATAATTATGGTTGTGGGAACTATGGTGAATTAAGGATGTAGGTTAAAGTTCATAGTGATTCTTAAAGGGTGTTCATGCAAGTATCGTGCTTCTCTTTGTATTGCTTTTTTTTTATTGTTGCAAACATTAGAACAAGCCTTGATTATCAATTGAAAGATAAAAGGGGGAATGAATAGAAAAAAGGATTAATGATAGAGATTTGAGGTTATTAACCCTCATCGACTAGTTTGAACCTTGTCCAGGGATAACAAATCCATGTTCAGGAGTAAAGAAAACATCCAATGCATGACTAGTTGATTGGGTTATATTCATATAGATTGAATACCAACCCTTAGGTTAACATAACTTACCAATTTTACATGATAAGCACAAGGATAGAGCCGTTGTTTGCTATGCTTATTGAGTTGAGAATTCATGGGGAATATAATCCTCGTCTATTCTCGTGATTGTTACAAATAATATAAAACTATTAATTATTACATGGTACTAAAATTTGCAAATTGTGTATTTGTTCTTTTAAAACACCTTTCTGAAATAATGGATTAGTAGTTACAATAATTGCATTCACCTAGCTTATAGCCATATTCCTAATGTCATCGATCATCACATAGGTTGGGATCTATATTTTATCATCGACAACATTATACTTCTTTATATGGTGTAATTTAGGTGACATCAATTTTTTGCATTATTGTCGAGGAATATAGTCTATGATTAAATCATTGTGTTTGTCTAAATATTATTCCTTATTTCTTGATTTACTTTTTATATTATTTTTTTGTTCTAAGGGTATAGGCTTATGGATCCCCAACACCCAAAGTCAAGGCAATTTCCTAATTCCAATCAATCACAAGCATGAATGATATTTGTGGAGAATTAGTGCACTCATTAAAAAAAAGACATTATAGCAAGCAACAACATGAATGTTGGCTGACGAGCAACGTCTGGCTCGTGATCTGTAGAGTAAGAAACCTTGGTTAATTAAACAAAAATGCCTAGCTACAAATAATAAGTATTTTAGATAGGATGTGGCGTCCCATTTGTCTAGGGTTCATGAGATTGAAACAAACAATCTAGATATAAAAGAATTATGGTCATTATCAACCAACCTATCAATATACCACTATAATGACCCTTTTGGTTATTTTCTGTATTTTTTCTTAATTTTGTTATTAGAACTTTTCTATAGTTTTCCTAAGCTATTTATGACTTGTTGTGATAGGTAGTTTGGTCATTATGACTTGTTGTGATAGGCAGTTTAGAGTCAATTCATTTTTTTGAAGCCTTCATTAGTTCAAAATAGTAACTAGGTAAAAAATTTAGTCAAGCCATCTCATATGCTAAATCTGATTATTCTAGCATATCTAGAATGTAAATTTTAGACTAGGTGGACCACTATTTCGAGTTTCAAGAAACCTAAGCTCCTTTTGAGATATTGGTCTGAAGATAAGAAAATGGTAAGTTGGGTGTGATCACGCTAACTTGTACCTTTGTTTTGGTGTAGGGCGATCGTTGTCAAATATAATCACCCAACTTGAGTTGGGGTCACATCCACAAAGAGCATAACTTTTATTCGAGTTTTATCCATGTTCGAGCAACTAAGTATTTACAAGCAATATAAACATAAACTAAAACATAAACTAAAAATGGGGGTATTGTTTAAAATGTTATTGAACAAAAATTACTTGATCTACTAATTAAGAGCAACAATTATAGATAAGATTCCAATAGGATAGTAGTCTTGGGATTATGTTTTCTTAGGAAAAATAGTGCATGGGTATATGTGAATCAAATGCAAACTCTAGCAAATGACTATATCATTAGGCTAGCTTTGCAGTTGTCATGTTGGCTTTTCAACAAAACACCAAAATATCACCCATGCATCCTTTCGGATACCTCATAGGTGTGGCAAACAAATAAACCCACAACCTCAATGGGGCATCCCTATTTCTAGGTAGATGCCCAAGATATAGAAAATTCACAATTCATCCTCATTTCAAAAACAATGTAAGGGAATAAGATAACAGCTAATTATTGTTCACAAATACTTGTTACCCATATCCCAATTTTAAGGATGAAATGGGATCTAAACGAATACCTACATCCCTCTTTCAATGGTGATGTGGCACTTTAGAAATTTGGATTTTTCACCCAAAAATTCTAATTCAATAATCAAGTATTAGTGAAACCCGACATCATTAAACAAGAATATACCCTAACAATCAAAAACCCAAACACATTTGCACCATTTACCAACAAAACCCCAAGATAGAAATTTACCTACTCATGAAGTTCAAGAGTAGAATAATACTCAAATTCACATTCAAAGCTTCCTTTGAAGATGCAAGAAAGGGTATTCTTCAATTAAACTTCAATTAAGCCTAAAACCCTTGTAAAAATTAAGATATCCAAAAAATTAAAGGGTTTTCATCCTATATAGAATAGGAACTAGCTGTAGAATATTACAGTACTACCCTTGGGCTATTTTCTATAGCGTCCAGATCAGACATCCTTGATCGCAATTGCGATCGTATTGAACAAATCAGAATTGCCATGTTAGCCATGATCGCGACCTTAAAACTTCTATCATGGTAACTGAGGTCAATCCAAACTCTTGATTTACTAGCTTTTGCATTCCTTTTCACATTTTGCTCTCTTTTAAGTGCATTTCACTTGATTCTTTCATTTATCTATGAACCTGCAAAATATGGCAATCAGTGCATTCAAATGGCAAGTTTTTCTCATAAACACCATTTAATCATAGTAGTGTGCATAGATTTGGATATATATTTGTGGTAAATATAACACTCATCAACACCCACAACTTAAACCTTTGCTTATCCTCGGGCAACACTACTTCTTGCTCAATGCAAATTTTAAGTCCATTTCTATGACCAAATGATCATAATGACTTTGAGAAGTGACTATCCATTGATAGTGACTTAAATATAATCCTTTGCCTCATTTTTTGAAGTTGACAATTTCACCCGCCTCAATTAGTCTACATGCCTCGTCCAAAAAAGGAAATCCTACACTCTAAATTATCTACCATGCAATAATGTATTTCAGTGGAAACACTCAATCTCACAAAAAACCTCTCAATGTGAACTAGTATCTTACCATATGCTTTCTCTTATTTTTAATTGACAGTACTATGAATACACTTGATTGGAGATCTCGAAGGACTTTTTCAAGCTTTTAATGTAGGCTCGGGGAAAGGGTATGCTATCATTTAGGAATAAAGTGACTACACCCTCCTTGAACATCTACATCACACTATTCAATCAAACTTTGGACTATGGGACACTTTATTTTTTTCCAACTTCACACATGCTTTCTTTCACGACCTTGATTCACCCATTTCTTTTGAAAGCATTTTATTTTCATGCACTTCTTTTTTGAAATTTATGTTTTTATTTCTTTTGATAATCCCTTTCTTTTTAACTTTTTTCACTCACCCTAGATTTTTAGCTTTTAGTCATCCACTTACACTACCATCACCCAAGGTCACCTCTTCAAAACTTACAACCCCCAACATAGGCTTTTGGCCTGAAGTTTCATTTTCAAGTTCAAGGAGGGTAGGGTTCAAAACAAGGGTGAACTTCAAATGGTTTAATTCTCATAATGTGGTTTCCAAATAAAGGCTTGACGACTCAAATTGGGTGACTAGTGATACTATTCCATGTATAGGTATGCTATTTGGGCTAAAGTGGATTCCTCTATTCACAAAGAAGCCGTAAGATCATTTCACCAACCAAGCATAATCATGATTAGCCTTGAGAGACTAATGGGGAAAGTTTTAGATAGTACAAGCAAGCATGAGTGTTAAAAAACTACACTCACCACAAATGACATGCAAACTTTTCAAGGAGGCTCAACTTCATTTCCTACTAGAGATAAAATGAGGCATTTACCATGTAATATAAACTAAGGACTTTGGAGTTACAAAAAGAGGTAAAGCATTGTTACAAAATTACTCACGTCCGTGCCCTTGGTTTTCAAAATTTTTGGACAGAGGGGCATGTTTTCTTTTCATTCACACGACACAAATTTGCTATTAAGTGCACCAAATCAATCCATCATCTCACATTTCGCCTCTCATATGGTCAAACTGTGTGGCTAGTTAAACTTCACCATAGGTGTACGAGTGATCCCAAAAATTAAATGCTATGGGCACTTATAATTCCTTTGCCTCTATGGTTCAAAACCCAATCACGATGATTATTGTGTAAGAATGTCTTCACTTATAGGGAAAGGCTCGTACGACATCATCACAAATAAGATAAATAAATCAAAAAATTAAATAAAGCAACAAATCTAAGAAATTTTGGCACCATCGGAGTGCTTAATTATTACAACCCAAAAACAAAAATCATTCAAATCAACATAAAAGTATCAAACAAATATCTCTATAATATAGACCAAGGCAAAATAATTAAATTTAAAGACGGGTACCTCCAATTAAAAGCTTGCAGTGACTTCACTACAAAGTAAAAAAAATAAAAAGAGTAAAGGGTGATCCCTGTAATCGCATAAAGGATTGTCCTCGCCCTTGGTCTCTGCATTATTTCCATCACTTCAAGCATTATCTGAATCTGACTATTTGGTTGGGATCTTGTTATCACAACCAACTTTTAGAGAAGAAAGTCTATCATTGGTTTTTAGGACCTTCCAAAGCCCCTACACTCCCTTCCACATCTTTGTGAAGAATTTATCTCTCTTTTTCCCCCTTTTTTTCATTACCTCATGAGAATCCCTAAGATCCTTGTGTGACTGTTCCAAAGATGAGTAAGCCTACTAAATCCTAGAGATAGTGCCCCCGTGCTTCTTTTAATTCTCCATATACTTTTAAAATTTAGACTGGTCAACATAGGAGTGACGGGTGGTGAAAGTCTCTCCCAGCCCCATAGGCAACCCAACCACAAGCTCCTTGATCACCTTTATCTTATCCGAGATCTCCTTAAATGGCCCTACTATGGACTACCTATAAGAGTTTGTGTCCTCATCTATAGACTTTCCTAAGTTTATCTTTCTCTTTTTGTGTTGACCAGGAGTGCCTTCACCTCAAATTTTAAGATGGTAGATTGGGGTCTTTAAATGCAGCTAAGTATCTTTGGGGTACTCTTTAACCCGTCCTATATTGCACAGCTTAGTAATTAAAAATGGAAATAAAAGTAAAAAACCATCTGTTAGCTTTAAAAATTGTATGTCTAGAAGAATAAAACACCAAACATTCAGATGAATGTTTTCTAAAATGCATGCATTCATCTGGTATCTCACATCAGGGACCAAGTTTATATTAGTGAGAGCAGAACTCGACTGCAGATGATAGCTAACTAAATCTTAACCTCAGCTATGAGGTCATGTAATGATATCCCTTTCTTTGTGGGGACCTACTAAACCTTTCTACCAAGACACAACTTATCAGGGAGCCAACTCTCATGTTCATAACCCTTATCTACATATGGATTTTATGTCAGTATCTGATAGCCCATAGATAACATTTATCTGCTCAGCCCTAAAGTTAATGAATTTTCCTTGGATCCTGATATCTAGGCATGAGATTGAGACAACACTGAGATTTCCATCAAAATCCCTCACCCAATGCTTATTTTCTCGACAAGGATCCATGGAAAAGCATCTCAACCTAGTGGCTACCAGGAGGTCATAAGAGGTAAAGAGCTTCTTCGACACCCATTCAAATTAAATGCCTCTCTCAAGGAGCAACTTTTTTCTAGGTAGGTCGACATTGTACAAATTCTGGCACTCAACATCCATGAAATGGTTTTGGTCGTATTATCTCATTTTTAGCTTTAGAAATCTCAGAATATCACAAAATCATTAATCATTTATTTTTACATATGAAAACTATGCTATGTTATTAAATTAAGCTAATGAGGTGGTGTCTTTGAAATTTTTGGGCAAGAAATGGACTTGAGGATTTTTTGTTCAAGCTAAAAATCAGCATTAGATATCCCAATCACGGGCTACTGAGCCTCAATTGAAATGCAATTACGGGCCCCTGAGCCACGATCGCATAGACGTGATCGCAATCCGATTGCAATAACTGATGCATCATCAAACCAAAGTTTTCAAAATTCAAAATATCTGATTTTAATGCCTATTTGTGTTCCAAATAAACAAATGTCTTTATAAAGATGAAACATATTCCCTATGTGTTCAATCATGCCCATAGAATATGTGAAAAAGATTATGGAATTCTTTCAGGCATTTAATCAAACATTTGGCGTGCCTAATCTATTTCTATCATTTTGAACAACTCTGGATACTCAAGACTTCCCCAAGTTAGTGCACACTAATACCAATATCAAACCACACCAACCAAGCATTATTTAAATACGGATTTAGTATGCAACTCAAAATTCTAGGCCACTCGTATGATATGAATTCTAAGGCCTACACATACACTAAAAAAGTGAATTAATGGGACATACCATATAAAGATATGAAGAGAGGACATTGATGTACAATGTGGATGCCTTAAACAAAATTAAAAGCAGTTGCAATTTGAGAGAAAATTTGAAATGAGTGAGGGAGAAATAGTTAACTATTCATATTTTAAAATTTACTTAACTGTGTTTGCGGTCAAAGTTTTGCATTCTCCGTTATGCAAGATCGTGATCACGATAACACATGTACCATGATTGTGGTAGTTGAGGCCAAATTTTAGGTCCTCTATTTTCATGTGTTCAATCTACTAATCAAGTGTACCACAGTTCCCTCTCTCAATCTCATTCAAAACACCTTATGGCACCGTAATTTCATGGATTAATCACAAACAAAATTTAAACCTACTCAAATAATAAAAATTCAATGGATACAGGAAACTTTCGTGGATTTTCTAGGTTGCCTCCAACCTATTGCCTAATTTATCAAGGCTACATAATGTTCTTCAAATTTAAAGTTGGTTCTTTGAGGGACCCATCATCCACCTTCGTGTCTAGCACATCAATGACGGACACCACTTGAAGTTCCATTGATTGTTTTTCTATATTGCAAACCCAGAAAGATACGTCATTATTTTAAATCCAAAATTTCATTTCTTCTTGATCCAAATAAAAAATTAATCTCCTGGTTTCCAAAAAAGGTCTCCCAAGAATAAGGGAATTTCTTGGTCAATTTCACAATCCAGGACAGTAAAGTACTCTGGCAAATAAGACATCATACAAATATCCAAAAGGTTTTTTGATTGAGGGATCTTCGATCAAGAGTCGTATTGTTGTAGAAGTAGGAGCGCCTAAACCAAGCCTTTAATAAATTTCATATGGCATGAGATAGATGCTTTCACCAATATCACAAAAGGCTTTATCAAATTTTTGTGTCCTAATAGGGCAAGGGATTGTGAAGGCTCCTGGATCTTCTTTCTTTTTTGCCATAGCACTTGTCATGATAGCATTACAACCGTGGGTAACTTCAATGTTTTCACCATCCACAAGGTAAGTTTTGGACAATAATATTTTCATTGGCTTAGTATATTTCAAAATTTTGTGAATGACTTTTAGCAATGGGATATTAGTTGAAATATTGCTAAGCTTGGCGAGAAACTTCTTAAAATTGGTGTTTACCTCCTTTTAATTGAGTCTTTGAGGGAAAGGGGGAGGGATTTTCATTTGTTAGAATGGGTCACGTTGAATTTCATCACCTTAACTATCTTTGGAGTTCCCTTCTTATCAACCGTCTATTCATTCATCATTGGGTCTTCATCATCCCCTTCTGGAGAATTTAGAGACACATCATCTGACTCACAGATATTGTACTTCTTTGTGTTCACTAGATCATCACAAATGTTTTCTTTGACCTCAACCTCATGTGCACTAAGTTCTTTACCACTCCAGGTAACAATTACTAAGACTTGAGCATCGTTTTTCAAATATTCCACTATATCACTAGGGAGACCACCTTTGGTCCTAGCATTGAGTACGGTTGTGATTTGGCCAATTTGAGCCTCGAATTGCTTGATTGAAGTATATTTTTAGATAACCATTTGGTTTATTTAAGAAAAGTTTCCTTTTAATTTTCTAACCATCTTTTTTGTCCTTTCCACTCACATTAAGATTCTTGCAAGAATATCCTTGACCTTGAACTTTGTAGGATTCATGGGATTTGACTCCTTGATTTCACTCAATCATGGAGGTAACATACCTATAATACTCTCATTCATTATTCTTCCAATCTTGATCTCAATCTCTATCATGTCATTCTTTTTATCGATCACAATCGATCTAACCTTGGTTCAAACCTTACCTTTGAAGACAAGAACCCCCCAAGTTGCTTTCCATATATATAATTTCTTCATCAAGCTTATTGGCTTGATCTTCATCATATCCTTTGAATTCCATGGAATTCACATTTTTTGTGGGTGCCCCCATTACATGCTTCATAAGGTGTTCTAATTGTGTCATTATTTTGCCATATCTTCCTCCCACACTTCCTCTTTCTTCTTTTCTCCTTATCAACATAGTATAGGAACTTTCACCTACCTCAGTGTCCTATGTATTACACCCCCTATTTTTCATTGTGATTTACTCAAGTAAAGTTAAAGCCACTTCATAAGATAATCTGAAAAGTGATCTACCGATCGTCTTGTCTACCATGATCTTATTGGGTTGGTCTAATTCCCTATAGAATATTTATCGGAGCATCTTGCTTGGTATATTATGGTTAGGACATTTTACAAATTTTTCAGAAATCCTCTCCCAAGCATCATATTTAGAATTCTTATTGAGTTGACAAAAAGAAATGATTTCTTCATGCATTTGTTGTATCTTCGATAGTGAGAAATAGCAATCTAAGAAAGCCTCAGTGATATTGACCCATGATTTTATTGACCTGGTAGGAGGATATCTCAACCAAACATCTCCTAACCCGTTAGAGCGAATGAGAAGAAACTTAATCATATGTATTCTTATGAGATGTTAGCAATCCCATCTTTTGGTGGGATATGGATGGCACTAGAACGCCCCACATTGTGGAGATGGTGTTCATCATCAAGGGGACCATCAAAGGTCCCGACATTACTTGTATGGTCATTGGTTATGTCATGGACACTATTGAAATCACCTATAATGACATAGAAACAACAACAAAAATAATTAATATACTCTACGAGTAAACCCAAAGTAACTATCAACACCTTGCAAGTGAAAACAAAGTTTCACTCCCTGGAAACAACGCCATTTTTATCATGGTCACCTATACCATTGTTTTGGTGTAGGATGATAATTGTCAAATATAATAATTCAACTTTAGTTGGGGTCAAATCCATTAGGAGTCTAACTTGTATTAGAGTCTTATGCGTGTTGGGAGTTGCTAAGTTTTTAACTTCAATGAAAACATAAAGTAAAACATGAATTTAAATTTGTAGTATGGTTTAAAAGGTTGTTGAACAGAAACTACTTGACCTACTAATTAAGATCAATTATTATGGATAAGTTTCCTATAAGAATGTAGTCTTAGTATTATGTTTTCGTAGGGGCAAATAGTGTAAGGGTATATGACAATCAAATGCAAACTCTAGCTAATGACTATATGGGTAGGATAGGTAAGGGGTTTTTACGTTAGTTGTTCAACCAAACATGAAAATATCACCCATGGATCATTTCAGATACCTCATGGGTGTGGGAAAAAAATAAACCCACAACTTTCATTGGGCAAGCCTATTCTAGGAAGATACCCAAAGTATAGAAAATTCACAATCAATCCTCATTTCTAAGATAAGGTAAAAGAATAAGCTAGCATCTAATTATTGTTCATAAATACTTATTACCCATATATCTCTTTATATAATGATATAGGATCTAAATGAAAATCCACGTCTCTCTTTCAAGGGTGATGTGGGATTTTTTAAATTTTGGAATTTCGCTCACAAATTCCAATTCAACAATCAATTATTAGTGAAACCCAACGTCACTAAACAAGAATCTACACTACTAATAACAAATTCAAACATATTTACACCCTATTCTAGCATAACCTCAAGATAGATATTTTTCTACTCATAAATTTTCAAAGAAGAATTATAGTCAAATTTATATCCAAACCTTCTATTAAAGATACAAGAATAGGCTCCATCATGACTCGTAAATGGGTCATGAAATATTAGTTTTAAGGCCTATATTTTATCAATATTGTTGGTTCAAGATAAGATGTTTAGTAGAGTCCCATGAATCATAATAATAACTATCGTTTCTCATCTTTTTTAGGTATTACAAAATTTGAAGGAGTTCTTTACTATTTTCACTCATTTCATGTAAAGTGTCTGAGTTAGTTTCTAAACAATTCCTTATTTGTTACTCTCTTGAAGAGGGACAGGACATATGCAACCTCCATATAAGACAAGGGTTTTGAGATCGAGCCTATGGATCCTACCACTATTTGGTAATGACCCAGAGGTCATGCATAATATTGAGATATATACCCAACATTGGTCCAGGATATGGGTCCTTTACCAGACCTTATTCCTGCTCTTGACCAAGACATTCTTCTACCCCAGCAAGCGGTGGATGAGAGATCAGCCTAGGATCCACATAAAATTATATATTCTTCAGTGCTCAGGGATGCTTTGGTTAGGACTTTTTTTGTTATTTGTGCACTGTCAGATAGAGCATAATCTACAAATCATTTTGGTATTGAGGCAAGGACACAACTTGTAGCTTTATCGCCTATAGTTGAGGTCCCTCCTACATCGGTAGTGGCTCAACAAGTGATTACCTAGCCTGCTATGTATATTGAGGGCTGAATATATCAGGAATATTCATAAGCATTGCTCACCCTAGGATTTCTGGTGCACTAGGCATGGATCATATAAGTTTCTGATTACTTCTGAGGATAGGCTTTGTAATTTAGGCCTAGCAGAGACTTGTGATATGAATTATTCTACTTTTTAGTTGGATTTGGTAGCTTGAAATTGGTTAAGAGGTCATCTGTATTGCCTTTTTAGGTGAAAATTGGCAGACTATGACCATAAATTGTCTACTATTTCCTTGGTTACCACATCCCTATTCCAAGGATGATGTGGGTTCCTAAAGTTTACCCAAACCCCTCTTTCAAGTATGATTTGAGATTTCAAGAGTTTGGGATTTTCACCCAAAAACCTATTTTGATATTTAGGGCTTTCACCCACAAATCCCAACCTATTTAATAAAGCAATTAGTAGACCCCATCATCAACAAACTAACATATGCACAAATGAACAAGAACATACACATAATTGCACCGTATTCTAGCATGGTCTCAAGAGGAAGAACTAACTACACATAAGATTAATAAGAAAGATATACCCAAAAATATCAATCAAATTAATTTATTGAAAGATAATGTGAATTCTAATTGCAAGCTTAAGGATTCAACAAATCTTCAATAGAAATAGCCAATCCTTAAATTGAAAACTACTCTAATATATTTTCCACCAAAAAATTAGTACAATCGTTGTCTTAAAAAATATGAAACTAAAAATAGTGGAAAAGTTCCACAAAAGTTAGAACACATCTATAGGATAGGGTTTGAGCCTCTTAAAGGGATTTAGAATCCAACTGTGTGCATTTACAATTTGCCCAGGGAATAATCCTTGTTCATTGAGATCACTGATTCTTGACTGCGATCATGGCTATAATGATCGCGATATGTATACCTATCTTGACTAGTCGTGATCACGATACTCAGACAATGATCGTGGTAACTAAGGCCTATTTCTGATTCAAGTCTTTCAACTATACTGATTTTCTCTCCATAGATCCTTTTTAACTCAAATCTGCATCTTTCCATCTCATAAGTTGTATGCCTACAAAATGTAGAAATTAGTGCATTTAATTACACATATGTCTCATTTATACACTTAAATCATGGTAATGTGCATGAATGTTGAGTACAAAGTATACACAATAACCCTACCCTATTTCATAATCATAACACGTAAGCTAACACGAGAATCATTACAAAATATGGTAAAAGCCATGCCCTCCTTGGGCAAAGTCAAGAAAGTAGTTGATGTCAAAAAATAATTGAGCTTTTGAAAGCTCGCCTCACAAACACCGGACCACTAAAAGGATATCTTATTCTCTTTTAATTTTGTTAGTGAAGCTAAAATAGATGAAAACGCCTCAACAAATGGGCAATAGAAATTTGTAAAACCAATAAAACTCAAAATCTCGGTAGGAAAAGTTTGCCTAGCCCAATCACGAACGGTTGAAATCTTGGCCTAATCTATAATAATACCATCCTTGGTCACCACAAGACTGAAAAAAGATACAGACTCCAAGAAAAACTCACACTTTGAGAACATAGCATACAACTTCACATCCCTCATCCTCTAAAGCATAATTTGCAAATGCTTATCATAGTTTTCCTCACTCTTTTAATAAACAAGGATATCATCTATAAATATAATGATGAATGATTTCAGATGTGGTCAAAATACCTGCTTCATTAAATCCATGAATGTGGTTGGGGCATTTGTCAACAAAAATTACGTGACAAAGAACTCATAATATTAATCTACCAAGTACAAAATGCTATCTTTTGATTATTCAAAGATCTAATCCTAAATTAGTGATACCCGAATCTTAAATTAATCTTCAAAAACATCAAATCACCTTGATGTTGATAGAAAAATATTAATATGAGGAAGAGGATACTTATTCTTAACTTTCACCTTGTTTTACTATCAATAATCAGTACACATATGCATTGATTATCTTAGGTGAATTTATGCACCTATGTCTCATAATATTTATGCATTTAGAATAGTTTTAAGGTATTTTTGGATGCTCAATGATTGGATATTCATATAAGTGAGAACCTAAATGTTAAAGTACTTGATTATAACATTTAAGGTGTGTTTAAAACAAGTTCAAAATGAAAATGATCATTTAGAATTTAGATGAGAAATCTAGTATTACTAGCTTAAGCTATGCATTGTTTGAGTATATATTGTTGGATTCTACTGAGTTGAAGCACAAATTTGTGATGTTTGTTGATATATAAAAACTTTTGAGATGTTAATAAATGATAGGACGCTATATAAGATGAATTTGAAGAGGAAATAAAGCCACAAAGTGAAGAACTTAAATCCAAATGGTTGGAGAAAACGTGGACAAAATCTAGATGTTTTGAGCACTAGGTTGTGTGCCATGCCATTTGAAAAAAAATAGAAAATTCCATGGAGCATCCATGATAAAAGTGTTCCACACATTTATCGCTCCAATTCACTAGAGTGGTGTTCCAATGTTTTCCGAAATGGAACTTGGTTCCAACTTTAAATAGGACACTCCTATGTTATTGTACACACCTTGGATTGACTTTGGAGCTATGAATGTACCCTAGAAGGTTTATTTTAGGGTTTTAATTTTTCTGTATTGTTCAATTTTGCATTATATACATGATTTTTATTATTGTGATCCGTTGTATTCCATAAGTGGCTAAAAACCCTGTTCTAGGGTTTAGGCAATGATCATCAATACTTAAACTTATATATAAGTTGGTTTATGTTTATTATCATTAATAGTCATTAATATATCCTTGTATTTACTATTCTACAAATTTGTGTGTCATGGCTCAATTTATGAGGCATTATGGCACCAACTCTATCTCGCTAGTAGGTAAGCTAAACCATAGTCTAGAGCTAAATACAATTGGTTAGGTTAGTGGAAAAAGCCCAAATTAGGTGGAAATCAACAACACAATTGATAAATAAGTAAAACATTTGACATAGATAAAGAGAGTCAGTAAAAGATACCAATCCATAACCTAGTAGAGCCAGTACAAGAGCATAAACTAATAATACAACATAAACACTTAAAATAGTGAACAATATCTATCCTTATAATAATTAAAAGCATCAACCCTAGATGGGTCTATATGAAACACCCTGGGTTTGGGACCCACAGAAAATTTTCTAGATTTTTGGGTTCTTGACAACATATGACCTATGCATACGAGTCATATGCTGGGGGGATGAGTTTTATGGGTTTGTGATACGCTGACCAGTGATGGACGATAGGTTGAATTTTGTTCCTATAGTGGATACAACTTTAGTAGTATGAGTTGTATTAGTGTATATGGGTTTTTGGCTTTAGTTCATTCCTTTACTCAATCTAAGACTTGGAAAATTAACTTAGATCTGAGTATAAGTGGCTCACCATGAGCCGTAATCTAGGGTATGAGTCCTACCATTGAATCGTATGGTGGATAGTGTTCAAACCTCTTTAATTATATTTTTATAGGGGTACAGGTCAAGGATACTAGTCATATACTTGGTACGACTTAGTTTGGGTCAGTCTTAGCTTAAACTCTTCCAAGCTAATATAATAAGGGAACACTTATGGGGTACATAAGACTTCGTCAAGTTAACTTGATAAGGTTATCTATGGGTACATAGGACTCCCTTGATCTCTAAAAGGTTTGGCTAAGGACAATACTTGCATGTCATAGTCAGTATGACGATACCACTATTATTAGCCTTGGATATTAATAAATGGAATAATGGATCAATTGGTTGGAAATAGTTTTAATTGGGCAATTATTGTGGGGTGTGATAGCTAACTATGAAGGGGGAGTCCTATGGACAAACACTAGAAACTCATAATTTCCGACGTGAGAGGTTGGTCATAGTAAACATATATGATACTTTAAGATACACGAGAATCCTCTAAGTACACTGAACATATGTATAAATGAGTATGAAGGGAACTTGGGTATCCCCTACTCTTACGATATCTTCAATTTGTGTGGCTACAAAGATCGGGGTACATTCAAGGGGTTACACTGGACCCATATATCCCGTGGGTGGTTTTAGAATTGTTAATCTACACATACCCAGGTTAATTATTTCAAATGCATGATAAATCAGGTTCCCTTTCCTGAAATGGTTATATGTATATATGTATTATTTGTATGAACAGAGTTGGATTACATGGTCTTACTAGATGGAATTTTTTTATCCTTATCCCGTGTTCATGTTAGCGTTCACTTGCTAACCCATCTTCTAGTGGTAGTATCCCCATGCAATGCAGAAAACAACCGTTCCGCTCCTCTTGCATAGTGATCAGATTTTGGTATCAGCTTTAGGATTAAAGTGGTGAGATACCATCTATCCTAAAGGCTCCATTTTCTGTTACAAACATTTTCATATACTTTAGTTAGTTATGGATATTGGTTATTACTAAGATTAGGTAAATGTCCCAACCCAATATTGGTTTTCTTTTCTTAGAGGCTTTTGTTGAACTACTATGGGTTGGTATATGTTGGATCGCTATTAGTGTTGTACTTAGTATTGGAATTAATATTGGGGATGATACCGAATAACTGTATTTTTGGTTGTTCCATCCTCTTTCCTTTTGTGATTATATATTTATTTTTAAGCTCATATGGTTATAGTTTTAGAATATCGTTTGGTACTGGTTATCTATTGGTATTGGATGTTGGGGCTCATTTGTCTTGTCACGGTCCAAGACCTATTCCAGAGGCATTTTGATTGCAAAAAAATCCCTTAAAATTACATAAATTTCTTTTATTGATGCTTTAGGGGCATTTCAATTGCAAACAAATCCCTTGAAGTTACACATATTTCATTAAATAAGATAGAGATGACGCAAATGAGTCGGGATCCCAATCTTATTTTCATCTAATAAATAGATAGGAAAATGTGTCATTATATCAAAAAGGGTTGGAGGAAAAATATTTTCAAGCTCACATTTTATATCTATGATTTAAGCGTTCATTTTATCAATATCACTTGTTCTTACAACCTTACAACATATGTATCTAAAATAATTCCCCAACCTAATCAAGGCCAAAGACATATTCTTGATTAATTCTTTTCCTAACTACAACCTGGAGCAAGTGATGCATTATGAAAACAACATAATGACTTTCGTATCGTGACAATTTCATCTCATCTATTTTCACTTGACTTGATATATCAGAGGGAAACCTCTTTGGTAGTTCGGCAGCTATTAAAACAGTGCAAAACAACCTTTTCTCCTCAGTTTCATAGAGAAACAAGCTTTAGCCAAATGAGCTTTTCCACTATTACCAACTTCTATTGGTTGAAGCTCTTTTCATATCCCCATCTCGTGCAACAAATAGAGAGAATTAAGATGATTTTTGGACTTTCCAGCTATATCAAACAAACTACCAAGTGAACTATCACAAAAATTCTTCTCCATGTGCATCGGGTCAAGATTGTGCCAAAATTTATTTTTGCGGCCAGTACAACAATTCAAAAAATATGGATTTTTTTTTCCAAGGACCATCACTGTTTCTCTTTTTTTTGCCCTTTCCAAAAATATTTTTGAATTCACGTAGTTCTTCAAGGACTTCTTTACTTGATAAGGAAAAAGGTGCCACTTTATGCCCTTCTTTACCTTTGAATGATTTTTTTATCTCTTCGATATGGATGATCGGAGGGAAAAAACATTTTATGAGCCAAGTAAAACATCTTATGACTATGTTTGAGATATTAGGAGAAAGTATTATGATTACAAGTGGGGCATGACCATCTTCCCTTGGAGCTCTATCCAGAAAGCATTGCTAGTGCCAGAAAATCACTAACTATCCACAATTATGTTGCATGCGTAGTAAATGTTTGGTTAGTTTCAACATCAAATGTTTCCATACCAACCTTCCATATTTTATTCAACTCTAAAATTAGTGGTTTAAAGTATACATCAATATCTTTTCCTGGGGATAAAGGAACTAGAATAATCATTAATAACATAACATACTTGGCTTTATTCATATCCACGATAACAAGTTATAGTTCATTAACATAACCAGACATGTGCTATTAGAACTTCTCAATATTCTGAATAGATTGAAACCATCACTTGAAAGACACAATATAACATTACAAATATCTTTGGCGAAGTTAGGATTCATGGAATCAAAATGTTTCCAAGCTTCCCCATCGGTAGGATGTCTTAAATTTCCATCTTTGGGCCATTCAGTACAATGCAATCTCATAGCTACAGATGTTTTAAAACACATGAATATCCTCTGAAGCCTAGGCTTTAAAATAAAGTACCTTAAGACCTTCGATGGAACTTTAGTGGTCTTATTAGTCAATTCATCATGAATATTTTTCCATGAAGAACACCCACACACAACATAGTTATAGAGATTTGCATTTCCATTTTATAACAACATGCAATCATTGGGGAATGCTTGAGGTTTTACATAATTGAGACCCAAATCACTTATCACCTTTCTTTCTTTGTGGAAAAACTCAAGAATCTGAACGAATGGAAAATCCTCTTTTATAAAGTATAGCAATTCTAGGATGGTGAAAATCAGCTTAGAAAAACTCTTACTCCTAGAATATAAATCTTGTTTTCTTCACTAATTTAAAAAATTGCTTAACATCTTTAGTTAGTCCCTGTCTTACTCCTTCATGCCCTTCATACCTCTGCTCATCTTCTAAATTACTAAAAGATCATGAAGTAGTTTATCAATATCATTATGTTGGTCATTAGATAGTCCCTGGCTTACACATTAATTCCCTTTGTGCCTTGGATGTGGAATATTCGTTGATGAAACTCCTTCTTGATGGAAAACCTATTTAGAGTAATTAGGTGAAAATCCATGACCAAACAAGTGATTCTCCACCACATCTCGACAGTTCCAATAGCAATTAAAGCACAATTTATAAGGGCATAATATTTCATTTCCTAGAGAAGCTCGTTCAAATGCCTTGTTGGAAAAATGCTTGACTCCATTTTCATACTCATCGGCAGATCTTGAAAGATATATCCAACTTTTATCTCTAATATACATTAAATTGCCTAGGTTATGCATTTAAAATATTGAAGAAAAAAACCATGAGTATAGTTAGTATCAACGTACAAACAATATCATTAGGTATGTTAAATAATTTGTGTAACATATATTTAATAAAGAATACAATAAAGATAATTCCTATTGTCTAAATAATTTAACCTAACACTCTTATATAAGATAATTTTGTTCTACCCTATAAGTTCTTAAACGCTAGTCACAAATAATTAAAGAAGGTCAATTGATAAATTTCTGAATGAAAAAATGATTTGTTTGCCCCAATAAATGTATAATTTAAATCAACTGACCTCATAAATATTAGAACCATATAATTTCTCCATCAAATAGAGACCATTTATTAATATGTAATCACTTCACACAAACATATTCCCAAACTTTAATAGCTAACTTACACATCTAGAGTAAATTAGAGTAAATATCTTCCTCCTAAGAGAAAAGATTGAGAATGTAAACTCCATCATACAGTACTACGTACTTACCATACAAACTAGGAAATAAGATGCTCTAGCTTCTATATATTATATTTTGTAAATAGTAAGAGCACTTACGACAAGCCAAATGAAGCTACAATCTGAGATGTTGTTTGTCAACACAATGATTGAAAACATGCGTCATTCTTAAAAACAAATATATCCATAAAATAGCATATTTAGAACTATTAAGTCAAACTAATTCTATCTAAGTGCAAAAAGCCAGTCTTAGAAGTTTGGAGTTTTTAGTAGTTCCAGCTAGGCGCATGTGATTCTAAAGGCAAAAGGTCTAAGTATTCAATAGTTTTAGAAGTTTGGAGTTTCTAGTGATTCTAGCTAAGTACATGTGATTTTTTTTAACATCATGATTGCATTTAAAATGGAAATAATGTACTTTTCTATAAAAATATTTGTAAGGTTCGAATAAAAATTACTAAAAACAACCTTTGTTAGAAAGATAACCCTACAAGAAGATTATTAATCCTTAATCTTTTCATTAATGTCTTAAAGCTAACACATGGAGGCAATGCTTCTAATATGTAGAAACTGGAAAACCACTCTTTGTACATTTTATCATCAGGAAAAAATAGGCATACAAATTAGAGGAAAGGAAAAATGGCATAAGTAAATTAAAAGAGATCCCAATCGAAAACATCGAAACTACAAAACACAGTTTGTACATTTTTCATCAAAGAAAAATAGATTAAAAATAAAAGGAAAGAAAAATGACATAAAGAAATTTAACCATCTAGAGGAAAAAGGAAGTTAATATAGCCATAACAGAAAGAACACCCATGAGAATAATCCTTAAAAATTAGAATAGAAGTGAGGCTTTTGAACATAGAGATTGCATCAAAGTGTTGGCCAATTGGTAAAATAGATACAAAACAATGTAGTATATGTACCATCTTGAGGAGAAATGAAAACATGAAATTTCTCATCATAATTCACAACAAATAAATTTTAATGAGAATTTTGTATAAAATTCTAACTAAGAAATCAGAATGGAAAAATTAATAGTACGAGCGATAAAAAAAAATATAAAATTCACCAAAAAATAATTGAAAACACAAAATTCTCATTAGCATCCAAATGTCAAACTAAATTTCATACAAAATTAGAAGGAAGAAAACAAAAATAGAAAATTCAAAAGTAAAAGTCATACAAAAAAAGTACTATATACCATTTTGAGGAGACATGAAAACACATAATTCTTATTGAAATCCACCATGGAAATGGATATTGAACTGATATTCATACAAATTTGTATAGTAATATACCTTCTAAGTCGCAACTGCAGTCAGCTATATATGTAAATCTGGACTTTAATGTTGATAAACAATATAATGAGAGATGTTCTATATGTACGATATTTATGAACAAAGAAAACTCTTAATACATAAATTATTTGGAGATAAAAATTAACTCAGTGAACCCTAAATCCCATTTTCGTTACTTACAACTCCTAATTCCAGAAAAATCCTAAGAGAACCCTATTATTCTACTTCTAATTTTATCTGCAAACAATCCTAAACTTCAAAATTTATCCATACCCTTGAAGATCAGACAAAGAAGAAAAAAGGAAAATAAAATGGGTTACTTACAACTCTTAATCCTAGAACTATCCCAAGAGAACCGCGGTCCTTTTGAATAATGCTTTTATTCTTCTTCTAATTTCATCTATGAACAATCCTACGCTTCCAATTTTATCGATCCTTTGAAAGTTTGTCAAATAAGATAAAGTGTGAATGAAATGGAGACCGCAAACCTAACACTAAACTTTTTATTTTATCAGACTTTTTTTTGAAAATTATTATATTAATATTAGTGGTAGTAAATAAAGTGTGGGATTCAATTCCTATAGTGAATGGGATTCAATTCCTGCACAATTCCATTTAGTGCATGGTGGTCTTTTCCTCTCACCCTACTACTATTCCAAGACACAAAATATTTCTTCAAGATCATATATAACTTTTTTCTCTGTTAAATTCCCCAATCAAGTACAAGGCTAGGGTTTTTAGGGATTAAATATCTAAGGCGTGAATTGTGGTTTCTCTTTCAAATTCCTTGGTGTTTAAGAAATTATAGATATCACCTCTAGGATATATCTCTAGAATGGAGTTACATCAGTCGATTCATCAACAACAACAACAACAACAACAACAAACCCAATGTATTCCCACTTAGTGGGGTCTGGGGGGGGGGGTAAGATGTACGCAGTCCATACCTCTACCTCTGATGAAGTAGAAAGGCTGTTTCCGAAAGACCCCCGGCTCAGGCATCAGTCGATTCATCTACTTACTTAATTGGTGAATCTTATTCCTATATGCCTAGTCCTTTTGGTGTTGTTGTATTTTATTTTGAGGTTACTCAAGTTGGGAAACATATGAGATAGAATGCCCTTACCTTTATAGGCACTATGTTTGAGGAGGATCCTCAAGGGTTCATTAATAAGAAATAGAATATTTTTGGAGTGATGCATGCTACTAATATAGAGGGTGTAAAATGTGCTTCTTATTAGCTGAATAATATTGCATATCAATGGTATAATAAGTGAGAGAAATCGATGGGTAACGATGTTTAGCGGTATAGGTGGGAAGATTTCTTTTGTGCCTTCCTTGATTATTTATTTCCACGAGAGTTGAGACAAGGTAAGGCAGAAAAGTTTATAAACCTGAGGCATGGTAAGATGACTGTGAAGGAATACACCTTTTAAGTTACATCAGTTGTCTCATATTTTTTTCTTATTCTTCATCTAGTGCTCCTTATCTTAAGTCATTTGGTGATCGCCATTTTCAGACTAACAGTGTCCTAAGGCATAGAGTGCCCAGTCTTTGGCTAGTAGAGCTCAGATAGCCCCAACCCTATCCTCTTTATCGATTTTTTAGATAGCTTTACCATGGTTATTATGATGAAGGGAGAAACTTGTGTTTTAAATGTGGCCATCCTGGTCATATTCAGAAGAATTATTTTTTAGCTAAGGTTGCTAATATAGGTAATAAGGTTCTGGTTGCCACTTCTTCATCTCCTGCAGCAAAGGGTACTTCTTTGGGTACCAGCACTAGCTAAAAACATCTCAATGTTCGTGCCACTCATTAGGAATCGGAGGCATCTCCAAATATTGTTACAGGTATGTTACATCTCTTCTTTTGTGATGCGTATTACTTGCTTGATCAGGGTTGTAATCTTTCTTATGTAACCCATTATGTGGCTGTGTATTTTGATTTTAGTCTTGAAAATATTTCGATCCCTTTAATGTTTCTACTAGGGTGTGTGATTTCGTTGTGGCCAAAAAGATCTATACGGATTATGTGGTGTCTATCTATCATAAAAAGAACTTGTTAATTTTGATATAGCTTTAGATGGCAGATTTTCATGTAATCTTGGGGACAGATTAGCTTTATTCATTCTATCCCTTTCTTAATTGTACAACCCAAGGTCAATTTCCCATTTTTCAATAAAATAGTAATTGAATGGAAGAGAAGTTCCCTAGTGCCTAAAGGGAGTTTTATCT
Organism: Capsicum annuum; assembly: GCF_002878395.1. NCBI lineage: Eukaryota > Viridiplantae > Streptophyta > Magnoliopsida > Solanales > Solanaceae > Capsicum > Capsicum annuum. Next base: position 109,824,373 of record NC_061117.1, read on the forward strand.
TTTATCTTCGGGCCTAAAAGCTGATCTCTAAGGGATGTCTTTATAATTTAGTTCAAGTTAAATATTATAGTTCTAGGGATCCCTCTATGTAATCTGCCTCGATGGTGAATGAATTCCCAGCAGTTTTCCCCTAGGGCTTTCATGGTATTCCTTCCGATATAGAAATATACTTTGGGATTGATTTTTTATTGAATACCCATCTTATTTCCATTCTAATTTATAGGGTGGCTCTGGCTGAATTTAAGGAGCTAAAGAACCAGTTAGAAGATTCTTCTTTAAAAGGAATTTGTCCATTCTAGTATTAATCTATAGGGTGTTCATATGCTTTTGATGTGTAAGAAGGATGGGTCCCTTTGTATATATATATACTACCATTAGATGAATAAAGTTACAATGAAGAATAAGTACTCTCTTCAAAGAATTAATGATCTCTTTTACACAATTAAGGATGCTAGACGCTTCTATAAGATTGATCTTCATTCCGGGTATCATTAGTTGAAGATTAGGGAGGTTGATGTTCTCAAGACTACTTTTTGAACCCGATATAGTCATCACTAGTTCATAGTTATATTATTTAGGTTGTCTAATACTCCGATAACAATTATGTATCTGATAAAATGGGTGTTTATATGACTTCTGGATCTGTTTGTGATAGTTTTCATTATTGATATCTTGGAGTATTCTAACAGTGAAGAGGATCATGCCAATCACCTTTGAGTTATGTTGCTGACTTTTAAGGATTAGAGGTTTTATGCAAAATTTTCTACGTGCGACTTCTAGTTGAATGAAATAACTTTTTAGGGCATGTTATTTCTATTAAAGGTATCAAGGTGGGTCCATAAAAGGTTGTTTGAGTTTAGAAATAGTATAGACCCACGACACCAATCAACAAGAGAAGCTTCTTGGGTTTAGCTAGGTATTATAGGAAGTTTTTGAAGGGTTTCTCTAATATTAATGCTCTGTTGATTAATTTAACTTAGAAAAAGATAATGTTTTTATGGTTAGATGCTTGTGAGAGTAGTTTTGAGAATTTAGAGGATAAGTTAACTTATGCTCCGATCTTCACCATGCCCATGGGTTACTATGGGTTTTTTGTTGGTTGTGATACGTCCCATGTAGGAATGATTGTTTTTTTATGCAACAAGGTAATGATGTGGCTTATGCTTCTAGGCATCTATATCTAACTCATGATTTAGAGTTGGCATCTGTGGTTTAATTGTTAGAGATTTGGAGCCATTATTTGTATTGAGTTTATGTGGACATTTATTTAGATCATAAGATCTTCTAGTACGTGTTTAATCAGAAGGATTTGAACCTCAAGAAGAGGTGGTGGCTTGAATTTCTAAAAGATTTTAACATGATTCTTCACTACAAACCAGGCAGAGCTAATATGGTTGCTGATGCTCTTAGTAGGTTGTCTATGGGGAGATTAACTGACGTGGATGAAAAGAAAAAGGATTGGTGTAGGACATTAACTAGTTGGATAATTTTGGAGTTCTTCTTTTGTTCTCTTAGGATGGAGGGATGATTGTTCAAGAGGTGCAAAATCATCTCTTTGTACCAAATTAATAGAGAAGCAGGCTTTGGATCACATTCTTATATAGATTAAGAATGATGTAGGTCAATAAAAGATTATGGCCTTTGAAATAGGTGGTGATGGTATTTTTATGTATCAAGGTAAGTTGAGTGTTCCTAATGTTGATGGGCTGCGAGAATGAATTTTGACTAAGATACATGAGTCGAGGCATATAGTTTATTTAGTTTTGGCAAAGATGTATCATGTTTGAAGTAGATTTATTGGTTGTACAATATGAAGAAAGATATGACTAATTTTTTATCTGTGTATGGTTTGTCAGCAAGTAAAGGTTGAGCACTTGAGGCCATGTGGCATGTTTTAAGATATTAAGGTGCCCATATGGAAGTTAGAGATGATGAATATGGATTTTATTATGGGTCTTCCACAGTCTCATTATTAGTATTATTTTATTTGGGTCATTGTAAATAGGATGACTAAGCCTGACCACTTCTTTTAGGTAAGGACTACTTACTCTGGAGAGAATTATGCCTATATTTTTATTGAGGAGATTTAGATTACATGGTCCTCCCGTTTCTATTATTTTATATCATGGTTCACAATTGTCTTCATAATTTTGGTGTTCATTTAAGAAATGATTTTGGGACAAAAGTGAACTTTGACCCCAATATCCACCCTCAAATGGATGGACAAGTGTAGTGGACCATTTAGACCTTGGAGGATATGTTAAAGGTTGGTGTGATTTATTTTGGAGGTAATTGTGTGGATCATTTGCTTCTCACTGAGTTCATCCATTACAATAGTTATAATTTGAGTATTCAAATGGCTCTTTTAGTGGATCTTTATGGTAGGAGGTGTAGGTCTCCAATCATATGGTTTGAAGTTAGTGAGACTCGATTGTTTGGTCCTAACTTGGTTCACCAAGCCATGTAAAATGTAAATGTTATTAGTAAAAGACATAAGACTGCATAGAGAAACCAAAAGTCTTATGAGGATGTGAGGCAAAAAGAGATGGGTTCGACGTAAGCTATTGGATGTTTTTAAAAGTTTCTCCAATGAAAGGAGTGAGGCAGTTTAGAAAGAAAGAGAAGTTCACTCCCCATTATCTTGGTTCATATCGGATTTTAAGAAGAGTTGTAAATGTAGCTTGTGAGTTGGAGTTACATACGATCTTAGGTTCTATTCATTCAATTTTTCTTGTGTTGATGTTTAAGAAGCATGTGGGTGATCGTTCTTTGTTGTTCTTTTTGTGGATGTTGGTATTTTAGATTCCTTGTCTTATGAGGAGGTCTCAGTTGAGATTTTGGATAGGCAAGTTCGTATATTGAGGACAAAGGATGTGCTTTTTGTAAAAGTACTTTGGAGAAATCAAAAGTTAGATGAAACTACTTGGGAAGCTAAAAAGGACATGATGTGAAAATATTCGTTCTTATTCACAGCGTTAGATAGAAGTGTTTGAGATATGGTTTCCCTTTTATTTTTTCAGTTTTTACATTTGTGCATGGTTTTGTGGATGCATTATATATTGTATTCGTGGTAGTAGGTTCCTTAACTCCACATTCGTGGATGAGTTACCCTGGGGGAGGGGTGTAATGTAATAACCTTTGTTTTGGATAGTAAAAATTTCCATCTGTGTTAAGCTCACGGTCCATGAAACGACTAAGACCCTACGAGTTCTAGTCACTCTATACGAGTCCAGTGCCTATCATAGCGAAACCAACAAGGATTACCTATATTTCTATCTTGATATGACTAGGACCCCACAAGTCATAAGGTCTGGTCCTAAGTCGTAAGGTGGGACTCTTGAGTAAACTAATGAGCTGGCCCATAGTCTCTGCCTAGACTACAAGTCTTGTTGACAACTCGTGGCCTGTGACAATGAGTCATTATGAAACAAATACTTTTTGGGGATTAAATTCTTTAAAAAAATTCATTATGGGTATCGTGGTATTTTTATCTTACCCCACTACAATTCCACAACATAAAACATTCCCTTAGCCTATTCTATCAATTTAACATAACATAAACACTCTTTTCTAGCTCAAATTTCCAAATAAAGAGCAAGGGTAGGGTTTTAGGGGATTGAATATCTAGGACTTGAATTATGGTTTTTCTTCCTAATTCCAAGGTGTTTTAGGCTTTGTTTTATATAAAAGCATGTGTTTAATCTTAATTTAGTGCATTTAAATTAGGTATTGAATAATGAGTTGAGGGTTTCTAATGCATATTACTTGTTTCGTTTTCCTCATTGTTATTGGAGCAATTATTCATGCCTTTATTTTGTGGACTTGGAACTAAATTTGTGCATGGGAATGGTGAATTGGAAGAGGGTCGTGGCATTTCCCCAAAAAATATTAATTTGTTTTGAATTGGCATTAACCTCAACCCACTATTTAAATTGGATTTTGTCGCATGGAACTACGGATGATTTAACCAAATTTTGAACTATGATTTGGCTGAAAGGTTAATGGAACATAAATAGTTTTGGAAAGGCCATGGGGGCGAAGGTTTGATTTTTAATGGTTTTATAAGGCCTTGGTGATTATTGTATGGATTTTAAATTGTAACTTAGTGGTCGTGGATTGCCCTAGGTTTTTAAATGAAAGTGGTTATAAGTTAATGTTTTAATTGGTCTTAAAGAGGGTTCTGTAGCTCGTTCTGGAAGGTAGAGGTCTCGGAGCTTCTAGTGTAGTTAGTATTTTCATACAAGATCATTTTATAGAAGTTTTCACCTGGTGACCATTTGGAATAAGTGAAGACTTCAAAATAGGAAAATAACTTTAAAATCGAACGAACTACCCGATAATCAAACTGTCAGTTCCCGCAAGTAATAAATTCCTTGGGGCAGCTATAGAAAAGCTTTAACAATGTAAATAAGTGGAAATAGAGAAAGTGAACTGAAGGGTCGTTACATCATGATCCTTAGTAAAAACACATATCTCTATTGTGAGCCCAAAAAGAGGAACAATAGATTAGAATGTAGGATGTATGGGGACGATCTTAAACATTCAAGGGATTGAAGTTAAGATTTTCACTTAGGATAGTAATATCCAAAATTCTCCCTATTTGATACAAATATGGGATGAAATATAATTGCATTTAACTTAGTTCTCACATCCCCGCTTAACGATGTACATATATGTCTAATTAGATAAACGATTAGAGGCTCGAAAGATCATAGTCATTCTATCAATCTTGTGAATAAAAAACCAAGATAATTAACTAAACCAAAAAAATATATCACTAAGTAGGATTGTTCAGAGTCTTAACCCTAAATTATTTCCCATTATTCTCTCCAACAATTTACACTGTTGAATTATTAATGACTACTTTCAATTCCCAATTTTCAAACTTTAATGGTAATATTTGCACTTGTTTAATCTTTATAGTAATACTAATATTAGATCAGTTTTGAGCACAAGTCCCTATGGGATAGATACTTGTATTTTTAAGGACACTTTACTACTTGGGTGACCATGTACACTTGCGTGTGCACTTGGATGCAATAAGTTTTTGGCGCTATTACGGGGGACTTGAAAATTGGACATTATTTTAGTTTTAGTTATTCCATTTGTTTTCGTCAGTGCCAACAACTTGATCTGAGCTTCAGGATTTGAAGGTATCGTTTGAAACTTATGTAAGCTGGCAAGGGAAAGGGATTCGGTTGACCCAAATCCGGAAACTGATTGATGCTTACTTTAGTTGAAGAGATAAGTAATCATTTTCTTTTGGATACCTTATATGTAACAAGAGTAAGATATTCCTACAGAAATTGTTAACGATCCACAAGCACAAAGGATAGTACGCGAAGTGTCAATCCTACTCAAAACCAATGTTACCTCTGTAATTCACATAACAAAACCTAGAGGTATGTTCGAGCATAAATAGAACATAGTGTAGTTATTGCATAGTAATTGGTAGTTAACTAGCTTATTACTATATGTATTTTTGATGATGAGCAACTAACTTCAAGGGACCAGGTCCCTTGATGTGAAACGTGCATTATATTTGGCATATGTTGTCTGCACAATTTTGTTATTTTAAGTAAGAAACATGCAGGTGCTATTTTGTACCGATTACGATAAATGTTCCAATAATCTTTTAACCCTAATAATCACTCATATATTAAAGAAATGAAGGATCTTCATAAAAATTTTTTCTTATTTCCAAAAAAGTGATGTGAGACAGTATAAACCCAATTCCAACAAAGCTCAAGTTCTTCACTTTATGAGTGCTTAAATAGAAATTATTCTTGAGTGTGTTCTATTTTGTATAAAAATTACTCATGCTATAAGAGTAATGATATTATTTATTTAAGTATAGAGTGCATAGGTAGAGTTGCCTAAGTGTAAGACTGATTTGAGTTAATCATTAGAGAGGGTCCTTGGTAGAGTTACCAAGATGAGCTTGTAGTAAAGTTACTATAAGCAAAAGGATCTTATAGTTAGGCTGAAATGTAGACTATAATCTGGAGGATTATTATAGTGGTTTTCTTTGGTGCTTGTAAGATCATGTTTTGGTTTTTTCCTTCCTGGGTTTCCACGTAAAAATCTTGTGCCAGTACTCTTCCTGCACTCTTTATTGTTTTCCTGAACTTGAGTGTTTGTTTTTCTATGATTGATTTAAAGGGACATAGTCCCTCACTGTGGGGTGCAACTCCTAAGGGTTTAAATAATTGGTATCAGAGAGAGGTCACTCTAAAAGGTTCACACCTAGTGTGCCTTGGCAAGCATTGCTGCTCCACCCAATCCATAATAAGGGCAATATACCACTTCACCACACTAATTCAATGGGCAGTATTATGGGTGGTGGAAAAATAAGATGTTTGACTTTATTATGGCTTAGGATTATGAGCTAATAGACATAATTGTTGATGGACCTCATGTGCCTGTTAAAGAAGTCAAGAAAGTGAGGTTACAAAAATGGTTGTTAAAAGCATGAGAGAGTACAATGATTAAGATAGGAAAAAATTGAATAGCATTACAAGGTCAAGAAACTGTTAGTATGTGGCATAGATCATGATGAATATGATATGATATCAACATGGGAAAATACAAAAGAGATCCATGATTACTTGAGAACTGCTCATAAAGGCACCACTAATGTGAATGAATCAAAAGTGGACATGCTGACCACTCAGTATGAAATCTTCATCATGAAAGAAGGAGAAACAATCAAAGAAATACATAAAAGGTTCAGTTCTATCACAAATGAGCTTCACTGCTTAGGTGAAGTGATTCCTCTGTACAAATATAAGACTCACCTATACCATGTAACGTGATAGAGGACGGTCATTGTCAATATCCCAACTTTAGTTAAGGTTGAATCCTCAAGGAGAGAAATTTGAATTCTATTCTTATGGGTCTTTACACTTTCTAAGAAATAACTTGAAGGGTAAATAAAGTAAAAAGAATGATTTAAAATAGGAGAGGGGGGTTGGTGTTGGGAGAATATTTGTCACTAGTAACTCAACTCCTCAAACTATGAAACAATTATAATTGAACTTTGGTATGGAGAGAATATTGGGATTATGTCTACCAAAGGGCAAATTAGGTATAGGTATATGAAGTTTTGATGCACATGCTAGTTCTTTAACCATATGGTAGGATAGATCTAGGATCCTTGAGGCTACTTTGTCAACAAAACCTGAAAAATATAACTTATTGACCATTTTGGATACCTAATAAGTGTGTTAATTATATTCACCTAATACCCATTTCGGTATCCCTATTTCTATGAAAACATCAAAGATATAGTCAACTTCATCACCACTCTTATGTATAAAATAGTAAAAATTTAGCAAACTAAAACCAATGATTTTCTACTATTGCCTTGGTTTCCACATGCCTCTTTAAAGCATGATGTGGGTTCCAAATAATCCTGCAAATTCCTCTTTCAAAGATGGTTTAATGATTTCAAGAGTTTGGGATTTTCACTAACAAACCCACTTGAGTATTTAGTGTTTTCACCCATAAATCCCAACTAATTTAATCAAACAATAGTTGAACCCATCACCAAATAACTAGCATATACAAAAATGCATAACAATCCACAACTAATAGTACCTTAATTCAACATAATCCCAAGACAATGAAATTTAGCTACTTAAAATGAAAGGAGAGAAAAATATACCATAAGGGTTGTGCAAAGAATCCAATCTTGAAGAAATTACTAAATTCAAAGTCACCAAATCAAATTATAATTCAAGGTTTTTAGTTCAAATTCAAAATATTGCTAGTATCTACAATACCCAAAATGAGAAAGGGTTTTAGACTTTTAATGAATTTGGGGTCGACTGCTGAGAATTACAAAATGCCCCATGGCCTAATCCAGCGTGGCTGCGATCACACTAGATTTGCCGCTATCGTGGCTATCGCGGTTGCGGTTATATCAAGTTGATCGTGATTGCTGATCATCTTAAGTGCCTGAGATTGCTGTAACTGAGCCTCATCCTGTATATGGTCCATTAGCTGTGCACTAGTCATGACCCGAACCAGGGCCAAGATGTAATGGGCATCCCAAGTCCGACCAGGACCTGAGACCTCCCCATTAACCCAACCCAACCACCTTTCACAGCCTAAACTGAGCTGAATTTTGAGCATATAACAAGATTACATAACTGCTCTCGTGAGGACTCTACGACAAGGACACAACCATGAATGACCCAACCGAGTCTACCAATACCAAACAAACCATACATACCATACCAAACCAAAGAGAATATCAAAACATAAAATGATAATCAAACCCAAAATGTAATACGATGGAACAACAAACGATATCGTCCGTAATGTCAGGCACAACACCAATTCCAATGCTAAGGTTGACACCAATACTGATCCCGCCCATACCAATCCCCAAAAGTACCACAAAACCTCTATCCAAAAGAATAGAAATATTCGGTTGGGAAATGCCCCCAACCATGGCCAAAACCAATATCCAAACAAAAGCAAAATATGTAAGAATGTCCATATCAGGAAATAGAGCCTTCTAGAAAGATGGAAGATCACCACTTCAATCTAAAAGCTATCCAAGAGTCAATCACTATATTGGAGGAGTCGAAGTGTAGAGCCACCAGTAGATGGGTTAGCAAGTAACCGCTAGCATGTATCTCAGGATAAGGATAAAATAATGCCATTTAATCAAAAAAGTAAAACTATCCATTCGCATACAATTGTACATATATATTAGTGCCAGAAAAGGGAATCCGGGTTTAACATGCAATGAAAATCTTTATATCGACTGTGTAACCTTTTCATTTAACCATACCCACGGGCCATATGGGTTCAGCTCCCCTTGATGAAAGAGTCCCAGTACGTGTAGCCGAACGACCAGGAAATATTCCATGGGATCACAAGTACATCCCTCCAATATAAAATGTGACACTCACACGTAGTCATCGAAGAATCCTCATATCGGCAAATATGAATTTCTAGTTTGGGTCCCCCAAAAAACTCCACCTTTCATGGCTTAGTTACACATCCCGACATTAATGCCCAACTTAAAACCATGTAAAAAAACCCAATTACCATTTATTAACCAAGGTCAGTTACTTGTGGTATCATCAGACTAACCATACTTGCAAGATTTATCCATAGCCAAACAATTTATGTTAAGGGGACTCTCCAGTGCCCTTTCTATTTACCATATTAACCTCAAAGAGACTACCATGTTCTCGACAAGCATAACCAATTAGACTTTAACCTTTGTAAACCATTAAAACTATTTCATATATAAGCTATAAACAAGCAAGAGTTCTATTTAAAGAAGTCAATGTAAAGAACATATCCTTATATGTATTTTATCAAACACCTTTGGGCGTAATATAGCCAAAACCAATTCCAAAAGACCATTAAAATATTACCATGAAATCCAATTTCCCTAAACCATCATTGATGCATATAATAGAATAATTAACTATATGAAACCATAACAAAGCCATTATAAACAAAATCCCCAATTAATAGTTGAAAACCATTAATTATACAACATTAAAACCATGAAAACATCAATAAAATCCATGCCTTTTAAGAAGTAATAAGAAAAGAAGAGACACATGCCCTGAAAAAAGAAAGATTCTTGAAGAAAATCACCAAAGCAAGAACCAATGCAATCCCTCAGTAGAAACCCTAGATTTCTTGCCCAAAAAGCTCTTGAGAGAATTATGATGCATTTTGGAATAGATTCTAAGTGTTAATGAGTGTTATAACAAGGTAAATAACCTCATATGTATATTACAAGTCATGGGTCATAATTAGGGTAAGTAGGAAAATGTCTAGAATACCCCCACTTAAGTCCCTTAAAAACCCATCACGGGGATATGACTAGCCCTCTTACCAGTCATACCCTTCCTTACAATTTGTTTCCATTAGTTGTATGTAGGCCTTAACCTTTTAATTAGGCACTTTATAGCATATGAATTATCCAAACAAGTCATTACATCAACATACAATCCATACCCATGATCTATATCCCTGGCAGAATGAATTACTAAGAGGATTAAACACTGCCTACCATACGAGTCATCGATATGACTCGTATAAATCCTTACAACTACCACCTCTAAGTATTGACCATTCTAGTGATCAAAACCATCCCACTAAATGACACTGGACAACTTACTATAGGATCATACCTCTCGTACCTAAGCATATGGCTCGTATCATAGAGTCGTATTGGGTTCGGAGAACGGATTTCAAGGAAATTTCTAAGGCCAAAACCAAAGGATGTAACATTCTCCCCCATTAGGATCATTCATCCTTGAATGACGGATAAGGTAGGGGTAACCACACATATAGTTACTTGCTTAATAAAACATCCCTTTAATAAAGTTTGAAAACAAAGAGGCAAAGACGTTAACCATTCATTTATCAAACTCAGAAAAGAAAGATGTGTTTAAGAACACATACCTTCCATATGAATCCTAGAATCAGAAAACAAGAATGGATACTTGGACTTCTTGTTCTTTTCCACTTCACATGTAGCTTCTTCTACCCTATGGTTTTACCATATAACCTTAATAGAAGCCACATCCTTGGTCCTCAATAGATGAACTTGCCTATCAATTCTTGATTGGGGACCTCTTTATAAGATAGAGAATCTGAGATATCTAACCCTTTCCTAGGAATGACCAAGGATCACCAATAGACATCCTCAATATGGAAACATAAAAGAGTAGATGAACTAAACCCAAACTAGATAGCAAATCAACTTCATAAGCCACATTATGAACTCTATGAGAAATCACATAAGGACTAATAAACTGAGTAATGAGCTTTCCCTTCTTGTCAAACTGCACTTCTCCCTTTATTGGAGACACCTTTAGAAACACCCAATCCCCAACCTCAATCTCCAAATCTCTATGGCTAATATCTGCATATGACTTTTGGCGACCCTGAAAAACTTTAGGCCTATCCTGAATCACCTTCACCTTCTCCATAGCTTGATAGATAAAATTGGGACCAAACATATCTGCCTCACCACGCTCAAACCATATAATAAGAGATATATACCTTATACCATACAAGACCTTAAAAGGAGCCGTTATAATACTAGAATGATTGTTATTATTTTAAGCAAACTCTACCAATGGTAGATGCTCAACCCAACTACCACCATAATCAATCAAGCATGCCCAAAACATGTCCTCTATTGTCTGAATCTTTCTTTAAATATGCTCATCTAACTAGGGATGGAAAGCCAACCTCAGACTAACCTTAGTCCCCAACTATTTGTAGAATGACCTCGAGAAACGACATATAAATTGTATATAACGATTAGAAATAATCAAAAGAGGCACCCTATGCAGCTTCAGAATTTCTTGAAGTACAACTTCACACAATATTTCATCTAAAAAATAGTCTATATTGACAAAAAGTTAGCATACTTAGTCATCCTATCAACGATGACCCAAATCGAATGTATCTATTTTGATACTAAGGGAGACCGATAACAAAATCCATAATGATCATCTCCTACTTCAATGTAGGCAATTCTTTTTATTGATACAACCCACCAAGCCTTATGTGCTCAACCTGAACCTGTTGACAAACTATGCACTTGGCCACAATGTTATCCATATCTCTATTCATACCATTCAAGCAATAGATTTCCTTAAGATTATTATACATCTTTGCGGAGATAGGATAGACAACATAGCATGACTCATGCCCCTCAGCCAAAACCATTTGTCGCAACCCATCGACATTTTGAACACATAACCTCAGACACCACTATCTTTTTCCAACCATTATCACTCTTGATTTACTTCAATACCGGTTTCGACACTTGTTTCTCCTTAATTTCTACACCAATAGATGATTAAACCACTTAGTGCACTATCACACCACCATTCTTAAGATCCAAGAGTTTAACTCTAAGATTGTCCAAGCTGTGAGTATCCTTCATTAATTCCCACTTTCCTTTCTCCATATGATCCAAACTGCCTATAGTCAACCTGCTAAGAGCATTAAAAACCATGTTAGCCTTACCTGAGTGATAGTGAAGACTCAAATCATAATCCTTTAGAAGGTAAAGCCATCTCCTTTGCTTAAGATAAAACTGATTTTGCATGAACAAGTACTAAAGAATCATATGACCTAAAAAGATATCTATGTGATCACCATACAAATAATGCCACCATATTTTCAAAGCAAACATAATATCCAATGGCTCCAAATAATGAGTAGGATAATTCCACTCATGTAACTTCAACTTCCTTGAAGCATAGGTAATCACCTTCCCATGATGCATGAAAAAACAACCAAGCCGTACCCTAGATGCATCACTATAAATGTCAAACCCCCCATTGCCTTCTAGCAAAGTCAAAATTAGAGCTAAAGTTAACCTACCCTTTAACTTCTCAAAACTCTCCTCACATGCATCCAACAAAGAAAACTTACCCTTCTTCTGAGTTAACGTAGTCAAAGGAGTAACTATCGACAAAAAAGCTTTCCACAACCCGCCTATAACACCTGGCTAAACCCAAGAATCTCCGAACATTGGATAGAGTCATTGGTGTATGACATGTATCACCATAGTAACCTTTTGAGAATAAACCATTATCCCCTCACGTGAAATAATGGTATCCAAGAAAGTCATTATATTCAGCCAAAACTCACACATAGAGAACTTGTCAAATAACCTTTGTTCTTTTAAGGTCTGCAACACCATACGAAGGTGATTAGTATAATCCACTTCACTCTTTGAATACACAAGAATGTTATGAATAAACACAATGACAAAGAGATATAAGTACAGACTGAACACCCTATTCATCAAATCCAAAAATATTCTCAGAGTATTTTGATGTGTGATCCTATGCTAACATATTTGAGGCTTTTAACTCTAAATAATTGCAAGGTTTTGAGCAACTTTAGTTGTTTTTTGATTACTTTTACTTTGATTTTGTAGTAAAGGCTGAGATGCAGGGAAACCAACAATAATGGAAGTAAAAAGGATGAAATCTGAAGCAATTAAAAGACAAGTGCAGCTGACGATATTCATAATAGTTCATCAGCTCGATGATAGGCTATCAAGGCCATCGTCAGCCTTAAATAGGGAATGAGTTCCAGCTGGTAGAATCGATGATATTTTGTGATACGCCATCATGATAGTTATAACTCATCAAGAATGCCGTCAGACTCAGGTAGGACATGAGAATTAGAGTAAAAATTTGACGATATTTCTGATAAGTCATCACAATCGTGATAAACTGTTAGAAGTTGCTGTCATCCTAATATAGGACTAATACAGATTTGAAGAAGATCTGACGACATTCTTGATAAGTCATCAGGATCCTAATAAAGTGCCCCAATAGTCGTCATCTATTTTGAGAAAAAGATGTAACCTTGATTTTGTTTCCTTATTTAGGTTGAACAATTTAAAGCTTTGTTTTAGGGTTTTCTAGAGAGAATTTTGAAAAGTGTCGACACATTGAGTTTTGAGATAACATTTTTTGATATTTTTCTCTCTCTACTTTTGGCTTGAAAAAGAAAATACTTTGAAGAGATTATTATCAGTATTTTGGGATTTACTTTATGATATTATCTGTAAGTTTATCTTTCAAATCACCAATTCAATTATATGTTTCATTTGTTTTATCATGAGTGGCTAAATTCCATTAACCAGCGTTACGAGATCTAGGGTTAGGTCTTAAAAAGGAGCTAAGTGTTCAAAATCGAAAAGGTGGTAGGATTTCTTGATAATTTTGAAGCATTAATTAACATTTGTTGATTGGAAAAAGGAGACACACCTGCTTTGATTTTCTTGAGAAAGAAATTAAATATAGTAGGAAGTGAATTATCAACAGGGACTTATAAATACTTCTTTTAATAATTAGCATTGTAACAAGGTTGGTTAACCTGAGGTAAAATTTGGGCAGTGGATATAAATTCCCTAAGTCTGAGAGGATTAGGAAATTAAATGCTTAAGTAGGTTGAGAGACATTGAAGCATAACATCGATAAAGATAGTTTGTTTTTATACCCACTGCGAGAATCTTGAACAACTTTTAGCATTTGTCATGTATCGGAAGCCCTAGTTAACATAATTTTGGTTATTTTATAAACACTTGATTACAAATACTGAAATTAAAGTGACAAACAAATACTTGTTAAACCTAAACCCCACATTTCATGAGACATTAAACTATCAGTGGATTAAATCGCAAACAACTTAATTTTCCACCATATTACCTATGGGATTTGATGCCAACCTAATTGGGTTTTATATTGACAACAATATCTTACACTCTCGTTGAGAGGCATAGTTTTAGCGTTATCAAAAATGGCACCGTTACTAGGGAATACGGTTGTAAACTGAAAGTGTGTGTTCGATAATTGACTATTAATTAAGTTTTCTAGATTTATGTTTATTTGTTGTTGTTTTCTAAATATAAGATTTTTATAGTGTATATGAAGATCCAAAAGTTTTGGAGAAACATTATTACCACTAAATCCAGAACCGTAATGAATAGGAACAATGGCAGAATAGCAAGAGGCTGACAGACTGGCAGCCCTATCTAGAGCTCAATTTAATGTGCAAAATGTCGGACAACGAGCATGACATCCAAACCTTGAGGATGAATATTTTGGGGGACAAAGAGTTATTAAACCCTGGTAACCCAAGGCATGCAGAGCAGATAGCTGCATAAGTACCATGTAATATTAACAGAAACCACCCATTCCATAGAATACAAGAGTACCAGCTGGTCCAGTATGATCTAAATGATGATGATGATGGAATGGATGGGGCAGGTGCAATGGGTGATATCATTCCTCCACCGTTGACACCTGGAGCCAAATTCAACAGTACGAGTACTATGATCTAACTCCTTAACCTAAAGGGATTGTTCGGTGGCCTTCTTGGGGAAGATCCAAACCTGCATCTAATAAATTTTATCACTATTTGCAAATTTTTTAATAACCTAGGAGTGGGCCAGAATGCTATCCGGTTGAGGTTGTTCCCGTTGTCTCTGTCTGGGGAGGCAACATTATGGCTGAATGAGCTCATGCCTAATTCCATTACCCACTGGATGAAATTGATAGAAGCATTCCTAAAATAGTTTTTTCCATCCTCCAAGAGGGTATAGTTGAGGGATGAGATCAGTAACTTTAGACAGCTACCTACTGAAGCATTGCATAAGACTTGGGAGAGATTCAAGAAGAAGCTGACACAGTGTCTAAACCACAATATGACAAACCTACACTTGATGGAGACTTTGTATAGGGCCCTCAACTGTTTAACAAAGCCGATTATAGATAATACTGTCGGTGGTTCATTTGTTGATCTATCATTTCAAGATGCCTCAGACATGCTAAATAGGATGGCCAAACAGAGTTGGGATTGGCATTCTAGGAAGTCTGTGGTAGCAAGCCCTACTTTTTCTATTTGTATATCTACTAAAAAATCTAGGAGAGATAAGGAGCGGGATCAAAGACATGGCCAGTCTAAACACTAAGATGGACTTGCTCACCAAGCACTTATTATCAGGGAAGACTGAGAAAGTGAAGGCTATAATATCTCAAGAATGAGTTGATACGGATCCTGAAGAAGAGGTGGATTATGTTAATAATCAGGGGGGTTTATGAGGTAATAACCAAGGGAATTAAGGTTGTAATGTTTATGACAAGCCTGGTTAGAAAGACAAGGAGCAAGGAAATTGGAGAAGAAATAATGACAGTAGTGGTTTATATGTTCCTCCTGGAAATTGGGATGCTTCTGCAACTAGCTCTGGAAAGATGTCCATAGAGGACATGATGGAGAAATTGTTTAAGGGAGTTAAGGCTACCAACTCTAGTGTAACCACCATGAAGTCCGATTTGACATCCATCAGTCGGTGCACTCACACTCCACTTCAATCAAATAGTTGGAGCAGCAAATGAGCAAACTTTATGTTGTATTTAACCAGAGAAAAAGTGGAACGTTACCAAGCAATACAGTTCAGAATCTACGAAATGATGGTTTATGTATGGCGATTACCACTAGGAGTGGTAAGATATTACATAGCCCTTATGTGGGAAAATATGTAGATGGTGAGGTAGTTGTTGATGAATCCAAAGAAAACAATCTAGTGTAGTCTGAGAAGCTGGATAATTCTAATGATGCTCCAAAAAAGTAAAAGAAAAGGAGAAGTAGGTAGTGTTAAAAACTATCCCAAAACCACCACCTCCATTTCCCTAGTGGTTGAAGAAAAAAGTTAATGATGCAATTTTTACCAAATGAATGGAAATGCTTAAGCAATTGACAATAAATGTACCTTTAGTTGAGGCACTTGAGCAAATGCCAGGATACGCAAAATTCATGAAGGACCTTGTGACTAAGAAAAGAGCGGTGAGCTGTGAATTTGAGGAAGATCTCTACCATTGTAGTGCTATTTCTACAAGGACCTTAGTGCAAATGAAGCTAGACCTAGGTGCATTCACCATTCTCTGCACAATTGGGACTGGGAAATCCCACACCAATGAATATGTGACTCGTTATGGAAGATAAGTCAGTAAAGCGACCTGTTGGAATTCAGTATAATGTGTTGGTGAAGGTGTCCAATTTTATATTCCCTGCAGACTTTATTATTTAGATTGCGAGGTGGAATTTAAGGAGCCCATAATCTTGGATTAATCTTTCCTCACAACTGGAAGTGTATTAATTGATTTGAGAGTGAATGAGCTCTTATTTAGGATGAATAATAAAGTGGTATGGTTTGATGTATGTAAATTAATAAAGCATCAAGAATAAATGAGTGTGCTCTAAGTAGTTGATGTGTATTATGAGGACGAACAGGAGATGTCGATAGCTGAGCAATTTGTTGTCGAACCTTTGGCCGTGGTGATTATGAATTATGATAGTAAAGGCACCAGGGAGTATGAAGAGACCATTTATGCTTTGGTAGGAATGGGTTTATATCCTTATGCTCCTAAAAACCTAGACCTTAACCTTGTTAATCGACCAACACCACCGACCAAGCCATCTATTGAGGAGCCTCCTATGGTGTAATTGAAAGAAATGCCTGGGCACTTACAGTACATGTTTTTGGGCTATGGGAATAGCTACCTGTTATTATTGTCACTGATTTGGGTGAGAAATAGGTAAACACACTTATTTTAGTAGTTCAGAGACATAAGAGAGCTATAAGATAGACCATTACAGATATTATTGACATCCCCCCTAGCATCTGCATACATAAAATTTAACTTGAAGAAGATTCTATTCCAACAATAGAGCATCAGCGTCATCTTAAACCACCGATACAAGAGATGGTTAAGAAGGAGATTATTAAGTGGTTGGATGCAGGAGTGGTTTATCCTATTTTAGACAGTAAGTGGGTGAGTCCAGTTTAATGCATGCCCAAAAAAGGAGGCATGACTGTGGTTGCTAAAATTGATTCCACTCACACCAGTAACTAGGTGGAGAGTTTACATGGACTACCACAAGCTAAATGCATGGACTCTGAAAGACCACTTCCCGATGCCCTTTATGGACTAAATGCTAGATCGATTAGCTAGAAGGGGGTGGTATTGCTTATTGGATGGTTATTTCAGATATAACCAAATTTTTGTTGCTCCTAAAGATCAGCAGAAGATGAAATTCACATTCCCATATGGAACCTTTGCATTTAAGAGGATGCCATTTGGGCTATGCCATTTACCCGCCACTTTTCAATTGTGTATGATGTCTATCTTCTCAGACATGGCGGAGGACACTATAGAGGTATTCTTGGATGATTTCTCTGTGGTGGGAGATTCATTTGAGATATGTTTTAAATCTGAATATAGCCTTGTAATATTTGTTGAATTCAATTTGGTGCATAACTGGGAAAAATGTCATTTCATGGTAAAGAAGGGCGTCGTTCTCGGCCACAAAATTTCCAAAAAAGGGGTATTAGTTGATCGAGCAAAGGTGGAAGTTATTGAGAAACTACCACCTCCCATTTCAGTGAAGGAAGTGCATAGTTTTCTTGGTCATGCTGTCTTTCATCGGAGATTTATAAAAGACTTCTCGAAGGTTGCAAATTTACTTTGCACACTTTTGGAGAAAAAAGTGAAATTTTTCTTTGATGATGAGTGCTTGAAGGCATTTGAAGGCCTTAAAAAAAAGCTAGTTGAGGCCCCCATTCTTTTTACACCTGACTAGTCAAAGCCATGTAAGATCATGTGTTATGCAAGTGGTGTTGCCCTTGGAGTGGTATTGGGACAAAAGAGGGACAAACTATTTCATCCAATATATTACGCCAGCAAAGCACTGAATGGAGCACAAAAGAATTATGCCATCACTGAACAAAAACTTTTGGCTATAGTGTATGCTTTTGAGAAGTTCAGAGATTATTTGCTTGTGACCAAAGTGGTGGTCCACAACGACCATGCTGCTCTAAGGTATTTGATGGCTAAGAAGGATGCAAAACCAAGGCTGATTAGATGGGTATTATTGCTGCAAGAGTTTGACTTTGAGGTCAAAGATAGGAAAGGTTGTGAAAACCAGATTGCAGATCCTCTATCTAGAATGGAAGGTGAATGGGAAATTAGTGATGATATGGAGATAAATGGTGCATTCAATGATGAGGAGTTCCTGGCTGTAGTTGTGGAAAAATTGCCTTGCTATGCGTACTATTCAAATTATATTGTAAGTGAGGTCATCCTAGAAAATATTTCTTCCCATCGAACAAAGCAATTCCTGTATGATATGACATTACTTCTGGGATGAGATGTTTGTTTTTTGGAAATATACGGAAAATATTATAAGGAGATGCATGCCAGAAGTGGATGTATTGTGCCTATTGGAAGCATGTCATGCTTTCCCAATTGAAGGTCACCATGCAGGTGACCGAATGGATAGGAAGGTGTTGTAGAGTGGCTATTACTGAACAGCATTATTCAAGGATGCCCATGAGTTTGTGCTGAAATGCAACCAATGTCAGAGGCAGGGGTCAATATATAAAAGACATAAGATTCCCTTGACTAAGATGCTTGAAGTGGAATTGGTTGATGTCTTGGGCATTGATTTCATGGGCCCTTTTTTAAGCTCGTACGGGATGAAGTATATTTTAGTTGTTGTGGACTACGTTTTGAAATGGGTAGAATTTGTAACCTTGTCTGATAATGAAGGGAAGAGGGTTGTTGCTTTTCTCAAGAAAAACATCTTTTCTCAGTTAGAGTACCACGTATCATTATAAGCGATGGAGGATCTCATTTTTGCAACAAATTATTTCGAGCAGCTTTGGCAAAATATGGGGTGAAGCAGCAAAAAGTAGCTGATTCATACCACCCTCAAACCAGTGGGCATGTGGAGGTGTCAAATCTAGGGATTAAAGTCATCTTAGCCATAACGATGAATGCTAGTCGGAATGATTGGTCTTGAAATCTTAATGATACCTTGTGGGCATATCAGACTGCTTTCAAGACACCCATTAGGATGTCACCATTTCAGCTGGTCTATGGAAAAGCTTGCCACCTACCAATAGAGCTAGAGCACAAAGCCTTATGGGCCCTTAAAAAGCTGAATTTGAATAGGAAGGAGGCAGCAGAGCTAAGACTGGAACAACTAAATGAGATGGATGAATTCTGTCTTAGGGTATATAAAAGAGCAGATCTATATAAAGAAAAGATGAAAAAGTACCATGATTGGAGGATAGAGAAATGAGACTTCCAAAAAGGTGACTTAGTGCTTCTGTTCAATTCTAGACTCAAATTGTTCCCAAGTAAGCTCAAATCTAAGTGGTCATGTCCTTTTAAAGTTAGTCAAGTCTATTCATCAGGAGTAGTGGAACTTGAAAACGAAGACGGCATTACCTTCAACGTAAATGGGCAACATGTCAAACTTTACATTAGTCCAAAAAAATCAACAAAAAGTACCACCATTATCTGTCTTGATGAAGTATGAAATAATCAAGATACCTGAGTCGTGCTGCGACGTTAAATCAGGCACTGCATGGGAGGCCACCCATGAACCCCGGGATTGATCCATTCCAGGTATACTCTAACCCTTAGTTTAGTTTTGTTTTGAGTCTAAGTGGAGGTA
The DNA here is from genome assembly GCF_002878395.1 of Capsicum annuum. Lineage (NCBI taxonomy): Eukaryota > Viridiplantae > Streptophyta > Magnoliopsida > Solanales > Solanaceae > Capsicum > Capsicum annuum. The sequence continues at coordinate 109,844,416 of NC_061117.1, forward strand.
TAGGGTAGGATGTTGTTGTAACATATGTTGTAGTGACTAGGAGAAATATAAGTACAAAAAGCAGTTGAGATGTTTTTGATTGATTTTTGAACACCTCTCTAATGTTTTGTTGAACAACTATGTGAATTGCATTTACTTATGACCATTATGAATCTTGTTATGGCATTAGTTCAAATTGCTTTATAATCACTGCTAAACAATTGCATGCACTAGATAAGTAGTAGCCTGTGATATACTTGTGTGCCATGTGTGTGTGAGAAACTAATTAGTTCCCTCTATGTGCTGAAGCCAGAACTTGCCCAGTTAGACTTACCATGGTCGAAAGGTAGGGGCTAGTAAAGGATCATAGGTCGTTTTTTATGTTAACCCACTTTTAGCCTAAATATCTTTCCCTGTGTGCATAATATATCTTGATCCCTATTTTGAGATGAAATTTCCCATTTCTTTCTTATGACACCTTTCACCTTCCCATCTATACCATAATGAACTTGTTTTGACCCTGCTCCTCCTCGAACACTGTGTACCTTAACCTAAGAAAATAGCCTAAGTTAAGGGTTGCTATCATAGGGATGTGTGGTATAAAATGAGTATGAATAAGGGTAGAATAAACGAAAAAGAAGAAAAGTTGGGTGCTGTAGAAAAGTATGGAAAAAACACCCAACTTGAATATTTGTGATCAAGAAAAGAGAAAAAGAGAAAAAGGTTAATAAGTGACCCCAAGAGATTAGTGTAGTGTCAAGGAGGCATAGTAACTCTAAATATCCTTGAATATCATACCATCCCCTAGCCTACATTAAAAGCTTAAAAGAAGTCCTATACTGATCCAAGCTGGCCTATCTGAAGATCTGGGTAATGAAAATACGGGCAAGACTATGGTACTTGGCATACACTGATTGGAACTTTTTTTTTAGAGTGAGAGTCTTTTGATTATACCCATGTTTACATCTTTGGTCTGATATGAGTAGAGGGGGATTTCTTTGTTGTAAGGGCACACTGGTATTGTTTCTAGTTACTTTCTTGTTTAGGTAGTGTAAAATTGGTACATGCATGGTTGTTTTTGCTAAGATTGATGCCATAGCTTGAGTCCTTTGTGTTACATTGTTGTTTTTCAGTAGTATACACAGTTGGTTTTAATTTGATTGACCTTGGAGGTGGTAACCATGTTTTGAGCTTAAATGAATAATTGACTGCCAAATTGTACTCAGTATTCTCTTAGTTATGTTTTGGTAGCTTGAGGACAAGCAATTGTTTTAAGTTGAGGGTGTTGATGTGTGAGCCTATGCTAACACATTTAAGGATTTTAATTCTAAATAATTGCAAACTCTTGAGCAACTTTATTTGTTTTTTATTAGTTTTACTTTGATTTTGCAGTAAAGGTTGAGATGCAGGGAAACCAACAATAATGGAAGAAAAACAACTGAATTTTGAAGCAATTAAAAGGCAATTGCAGCTAATGACATTCATGATAGGTCATCATCCCGTTAATAGGCTATCAAGGCCATCGTCAGCCATAAATAGGGAATGAGTTCCAGCAGGTAGAATCGACGGCAATTTATGATAGGCAGTCATAATGGTGATAATTCGTCAGGAATGCCGTCAGACTTAGGTAGGACATGAGAATTGGAGCAAAAGTGTGACGACATTTCTGAGAAGTCGTCATAGTCCTGATAAGCCGTCAGAAGTTGCCGTCAACCTAAGACAGGACTATTGCAGATTTGAAGAAAACCTAATGACATTCTTGATAAGTCATCAGGATCGTGATAACGCGTCACCAATAGTCATCGTCTATTCTAAGAAAAAGCTGTAACCCTGATTTTGTTTCCTTATTTAGGGTAAACTATTTAAAGATTTATTTTAGGATTTTCTAGAGAGAATTTCGGAGAGATTCGACACATTCAGTTTTAAGATAGCATATTTTGATATTTTTCTTTCTCTATTTTTCTCTTGAAAAAGAAAGTAGTTTGAAGAGATTATTATTTGTATCTTAGGATTTCCTTTGTGATCTAATCTGCGATTCACTAGTTATTATTCATCTCTGTAAGTTTATCTTTCCAATCATGAATTCAATTATGTGTTTCGTTCGTTTCATCATGAGAGGGTAAATTCCATTAGCCTGAGTTATGGGATCTAAGGTTAGGTCTTGATAAGGTGCTAAGTGTTCAAAATCCAAAAGATGGTAGGATTTCTTGATAATTCTGATGCTTTAATTAAAGTCTGTTGATTCAAAACAGGAGACACACCTACTTTGATTTACTTGAGAAAGAAATCAAATATAGTAGGAAGTTATTATCAACCGTGACTCGGAAATACTTCATTTAATAATCAGTGTTGTAACAAGGTTGGTTAACCTGAGCTAAAATCTGGGCAGTGGATAGAAATTCCCTATGTCCGAGAGGATTAGGAAATTAAACGCTTAAGTAGGTTGAGAGACATTTAACCATAACGTCGATAAATATATCTTGTTGTCCTACCCACTGTGAGAATCTTGAACGACTTTTAGCATCTGTCATGTACCGGAAGCCCTAGTGAACATAACTCTTGTTATTTCATAAACTCTTGATTACAAATACTAAAATCAAAGTGACAAACAAATATTTTTTAAACCTAAACCCCTCATTTCAGGAGACATTAAACTATCAGTTGATTAAATCACAAATAACTTGAGTTCACACCATATTCCCTGTGGGTTCTACCCCAACCTAGTTGGGTTTTATATTGACAACGATCGCTTACACTCTCGTTGAGAGGTATAGTCTGAGCGTTATCACTTTTGTCAACCAAAATTACATCACCAAGAACTCAAAATGCCTTTATCAAGAACAAAAATCCATCTTAGGGATATCCACCTCTATAATTTCAAGATGATGGTACCCAGACCAAAGATCTATCTTAGAAAAGAAGTTGGCACCCCATAACTGATCAAGCAAATCATATATGCTTTGGTAGGATACTTGTTCTTAATCATTCCCTTGTTAAACTATCTGTAGTATATGCACATCCAAAGAGAACCATTCATCTTGCGCATAAAAAACACCGGCGCACCCTACAAAGAAACTCTAGAAAGAATAAACCCCTTATACAGAAGATCATTAGTTTGCTCCTTGAGTTCCCTTAACTCAACTGGAGCCATTCTATACGAAGGAATATATATTGTACAAGTGTCCGAAAGAAAATCAATACTAAACCCTATTTCTCTATCCATAGGAACATCAGGATGATCATCCGGAAAGACATCTAGAAACTCGTTAACTACCAGAACTGACAGCAAAGAAGGACCTTCCAAGTTGGAATCTTTAACCAAGACCAAGTAATAAAGATGCCCTTTAAAGATTAACCTTTGAGCTCTAAGATAAGAAATAAATCTCCCCCTTGGATATAAAGAACAACCCTCCCATTCTCTTTGCCGCTCATCAGGGAACCTAAATGTGACCTTAATAGTCCGGTAGTCCAAACACGCATAATTTTACAATTCTAAAAATTCTACCCAAAATAAAATCAAAATCCACCATTCCCAACTCGAAAAATTCTACAAACATTTGCCTATCATAAACAGATACCACACACCACTTATAAACTTGTTCAACAATGACCGAGTCTCCTACTAGAGTAGAAATCGAAAAATGGTATGAAACAATTTTTGAATCAAAACCAAAAGGCATAGTTATAAAATGAGTCACATAAAAATAGTGGATTCCATCTCAAGCAAACAATATAAGTCACAAAAAAGAGTTGTAACGTACCAGTAAAGACATCAAGTGATACCTCAGATTCCTGCTAGGACACAAAATCATATAACCTATTCCAATAAATACTAGATCTAGGAGTAGTAACAGAAGCAGATACCACACCACTAGGTTTAGGAGCAGAAGATGAAGCTACGGGAATCTTATTAGCCCCTATAGAAACCTTGTTTACCGAACAATCCTTGAGCCTATGGCCTACTTGACTATACTTGAAGCACTTATCTATACCTTTCTCATAGAATCCCTAATGAGTACGATCGTAGAGCTGACAAGGAGGACACAAAGAAATAGAATGACCTCTACTTAGCTTAGATCGGGCAATCTAAGATAAGGAACAAGAACTCCCCCACTTTTTTTTTTGCCACTTTTCAACATGAGACCGTGTACCTCCCTAATAAAAAAACCTACCTCACTTCCCCTGTCTATCCCCAAGTTTTTCCTACCTTTTTTTCTCATCCTCAACTTGCTAAATATAATCTATTAACCTAGAGATGCCCATATCACTAATAGGAAAAGCAGTCTTGCTCTTCAAAATCAAATCTCTATTCAACCCAGAAGCGAACTTTCTCTTTCTCGATCTCATATCATCCACTAAATCAGGAGCATACCTTGAAATCTGATAAAACTTTAAGGAATATTATCTTACAGACACCCTCTCTTTCTTGAGGTTCATGAACTTCTACATCTAAGCTTCCCTCAAATCATAAGGAATGAAATGATCAATGAAGTCATTAGTAAAGGCCTCCCACAACCCTTCCTTTTCCATATCACACTTATCTTTGTCACACTCCTCATACCATTGATAAGAAACATATTTGAGCTGATAAGACACAAATTCAACTCCCTCTATATTAGAAGCCTACATAACCCAAATTATCTTTTCCAGTTCATCCATGATGCGCTGTGGGTCATCCTCCACCTTCACTTTTATAAAAGTATGAGGACCCATCTTAATAAACTAACCAACCATTGTGTCCTGAGCAGAAAAAGTACTATCTGTACTTCTCTTAACCGAAGTAGCGACTATCCGAGCAATAAAAGGAATAAACTAACAAAACTCCACATTCATCATATTACCTTGAGGTACCTAAGGAGCAGTATGAGGAATAGAAGGAACTTCAGCATAATGTATACTAGGAAAATATTATCGAAGACGTACTCCAGAAATAGGAGTACCCCCTTTACCATTATCACCAGATAGGACAGAAGAATTACCTTGTGCTCCATATCTACGAGGCATGATATGAAAGACAAACATTCAAGGATTAGAGAGGATTCTAGAATTGAGAATTTTAAGAAAGTAAAACATTCCTAAATATCTCCCAGCCTCTCTCTAATTAGTATGGCTGCTTCACACCCTTAGAAGAGACTCTACTCGATATGGCTATGTGGACTTTCCAATATACTAGGAACCTAAAGTTCTGATACCAACTTGTCATGACCCGAACCAGGGCCTAGAGATAATGGGCATCCCAAGTCCAACCAGGACTAGGGACTACCCCTTAACCCAACCCAACCACCTTTTATAGCCTTAGATAAGCTAAATTTCTACCATATAGCGAGATTATGTAAATGCTTTCATGAAGACTCTAGGATATAGTCACAATCATAATCAACCCAATCGAGTCTACTCACAACAAAGAAACTATCCATACCATGCAAACCAAAAGAAAATATCAAAACATTATATGATAGTAAAACCTAAAATGTAATACGATGGAATTACCAACAATATTGTACAATGATGTCTGTCCCAATATCAATGCCAATGCTAAGGCCAACACCAATACTATTCCCGCCCATACCAACCCCCAGAAGTGCCACAAAACCTCTATCTAAAGGAATACAAATATCCAATTGGGATATGCCCCCAAACATTTCCAAAACCAATATACAAATAAAAGAAAATATCTAAGAATGTCCAGATCATGAAATAGAGCCTTCCAAAAAAGTGAAAGTTCACCACTTCAATCTGAATGCCATCCCCAAGTCAATCACTATGTAGGAGGAGTCAAACGATCGGTTCCTAGATAGCTTTGGTATGCAACTACCCATAGATGGGTTAGCGAGTGACTGCCAGCATGTATCTAAAGATATAAAGTAATGCCATTTATATAACCAAGTAATACCATCCATGATACATACAACCATACATATATATAAGTACAAATAAATGAAATCCGTGTTTAACATGCATTTTAAACCTTTACATAGGATGTGTAACCTTGTCATTTAACACCACCTATGGGCCGTATGGGTTAAACTCCCCCTACTAAAAAAGTTCGAATGCGTGTAACCGCATGACCCAAAAATATCCCATAGGATGACTAGTACATTACTCCACTATGATAGGTGATACTCACACGTGGTCATCGAAGCTCTCTCATATCGACAAATATGATTTTCCAATTTTGGTCACCACGGAACCTCCACCTTCCACAACTTAGTTACACATCCCACCATTAATTCCCAAATTAAAATCTTATCCAAACAATCTAATTACCATTTATTAACCAAGGACAATTATTTTAGGTATCATCATACTAACCATACATGCAAGATTTATGCATTGGACAAGCTTAAGGAGACTCTCAAGTGCCTTTTTTGTTCACTATATTAACCTCTTGGGAGACTACTATGCTCTCCACAAGCATAACTAATTAGCCCTTAACCTTTTTAAAGCATTTATAGTTTCATATATAAGCTGAAAACACACAAGAGTTCCATTTAAAGAATTCAATGCAATGAACAAATCAATATTACATTTTATCAATATTACATTTTATCAAACACATTAAGGGAGTAATATAGATAAAACAAATTACAGAGACCATTAAAACATTACCATGCAATCCAATTACCCAAAACTATCATTGATGCATATCAAATTATAATTAACCATAGAAAACCATAACCAAGAAATTATAAACAAACACCAAATTAATAGTTGAAAATCATAAATCACGCAACATTGAAACCATGAAAACATCCATAAAATTCATGCCTTTTTAGAAGTAATATGTAGGGAACAAACACTTGCTTTAAATCATGAAAGATGATGGAAGAAAATCACCAAAGCAAGCCCCAAAGCAATCACTAAATTTAAACCCTAGCTTTTTTTCCCAAAAGCTCTTTAGAGAATTATGATGTGTTTTAGAATAGATTCTAAGCGTTAATTAATGGAATAATAGGGTAAATAACGTCCTAAGTGTATTAGAAGTTGTTGTCATAATTAGGGAAAGTAGGGAAATGTCCAGAACAACCTTACTCAAGTCTCTTAAAACCCAATCATACGGATATGACATGCCCTTTTATGAGTTGAAGCCTTCCTTATGATTGGTTTCCAACGGTCGTACCTAGGCCTTAACCTTTGGATTAGACATTTTCTAGCATATGACTCATCCAACCAAGTTGTAATATTACCATATGATCCATATCCCTGGGAAAATGAATTACCAGGAGGTTAAAATAATGCCTACCATACGAGTCACCAATACGACTTGTATCAATCCTTAGGACTCACATCCCTAAGTCATGACCTTTCCAGCAATAAAAACCATCCCACCAACTAACACTAGTTAACTTACGATAGGACCATACCACTCATACCCTACCATACGAATCATACCCTAGATTCGTACCGGGTCTAGAGAACGGATTTCAAGGAATAATTTTTAGGCCAAAACCCAGGATGTAACAACACTGTTGTTCTCGTTGTTGTTCCTTTTTATCTCAATTCCACATTCTTCTGTGTCATCACATATATACCTGTAAAATGTTGAGATTAGTGCATTTAATTACAATATTGTCTCATTTATGCCTTCAAATAACAGTAGTGTGCACTAACGTTAAGTGTATATGAGGGGTAAATTCACCATGAATTAATACCCCCAACATAAAGCTTTGTATGTCCTCAAGCAACACCACTTTTTACCATGAGATTATGCTTATTTATACCTAAATAAAATGACCCAATGATCATAATGACTTCAAGCGTAATTAATATCAAATTTTAGCTCTTCAATCATGGGAAAAACTATTTTCACGACACCCCTTGACATAAAATGTAATGTTTCAAGGTTTCAATATACTTTAAAGAGAATCCATGAAAAAATCACTAATACTCTAGAAATGATTCACCTTTGAGCCTAATTTTTTGGGAGATGACAAAATCACCCACCTCTACTTGTTTACATACTTCCTCACAAGAAAGAAAATTCCACACTCCAAGTCATCAAATATGCAACAAGGAATTTAATTATGAGACACACTCTTTATAAATAGCTCTCGATGATAACAAGTACAATACCATAGGCTTGACCCTATTTTCAATTGCCACTACAATGAATATAGTCGGTTGGAATTTACAAAGGGCTTTTGAGCTTATAATGTAGGTTTAGGGTAGGGTAGGATATCTTTTAGCAACAACACGGCTATACCCTCCTTGAACATCTATACCATACTATTCCATCAAAATTTTGTTCATGGGGCACTTCTTTTATTTTTACTCATTACACTTGTGCCTATTTTTTATTTCCTTCGTTCACCCATTTTCTTATTTCTTTTTCTTACACCCTTTGTGATTCTCTTTTCTTTGTTGGATCATTAATTTATTTTCAATGCTTAAGCTCATAGGCACTCATGGATAACTTCTTATCCCAAAGTTACCTCTTTCAATTATCCCCTCCCTAACTTAGACTTTTAGCATCAAGTTGTATTTTTAAGTTCAAGAAGGGTAGGGTTAAAAAGAGGGATAAAATTTTAAACACTCACGACCTGCAATATGTTTGCCAATGAAAAATCAAAAGACTCAAAGTGGGAGACTAAGGATAACATCTATGCAAGGGTAGGATTTATAGGCTAAAGTGGACTTCTAATGTTATAAAGATGGCCTAAGATAATCTCACCAAAAAAGTACAATCAAAACATTGCCTTGAGAGACTAATGGGGCAAGTCTAGATGGTACAAGTACACTTGAGATTTGGACAAATGACCTCACCATACATGGCATGCTAATTTTCCAAAGAGGCTAAATTGCACTTATTTTAGAGGAAAAAATGGAGTATCAACCTATTTTTACAAGAAAATATTTTAGAGTCACAAAAAGATAAAAAGTATTGATACAAGGTTTCTCACATGCATGTCCTTGATTTTTACAAACTTTTTGGATAGAGAGGGGTGTCTTCTTTACATTTGTACCACACATAATTTGCTAACTATAGTACCAACATAAGCCTTCATCTCATATTTTGGATTTTACAGGGGCAAATTGTATAGCTTCTAAGGCTTGACCATAGGTACAATGCGATCCAAAATCCAAAATACCATAGGTACTCAGATTTTCCTTAAATTTATGACCTCAAAGCTATGGGTACTCAGATTTCTCTTAAATTTATGACCTCAAAGCTATGGGTACTCAGACTTTCCCTACATCTATGGTTCAAAACCTAATCATAATGTTTTTCCCTTACGAATGTCATCACTCAATCTATTATAGGGAAATGCTAGTCAGATATCATCACAAATACAATATAGATAATGCAAAATTCTAGCAATAAAAAAAAATTACTAATCCATGCAAATGTGGGCACCATCAGAATGCTCGAATATTACAACCCAAATAAAAATAAAAGTCATCCAAAAGAACATAAAAAAATCCAAAATTATCAATAATACAGGCCTAAATAAAATTAATACAAAGACAGGCACCCCCAACTATGTACCTAGCAATATCGCTGGATAAATAATAAATCATAAGAAGGGATAAGGGTGATCCCTGAAACCACATCAAGACATTCTCTCGTCTATAAACTTTACATCACCATCGCCATCCTTAGGTTCGGACTACATATTTGTTGCCTCGTTGTCACTCTCCCCCTTCCACATCTTTCTTAAGAACTCCTTTATTTTTATCTCTTTTAACCATCTTCTCTTATGTAATTCAGAGATTTTGATGTGACTCTGCCAAGAATAGGTAGGATCTCTTAAGCCTAACAATTATAGATCTCTGCTTCTTTTCGTTCTCTCGATACTCTTCACAATCAGATTGAGCTACATATTAATGGTGGGTAGTGGAGGGATCTCCTGACCCCTGGGTCTACACTATCGTTAGAAGGTATCTACCCCTAGGTCGGCACTAAGGGTAGTGTAGGTTGATCATCCAGTTTGGGTAAACTCATATTTCTTGCATAGTTAGAGCTTCAGATATTTGATACAATAGGAAAGAGACTGGTCATTGGTCCATAAGATCACCCCAATGCAGTATTATTATTCATTCATCTTATCTTGATAAGCCTCGTGGTGTTATTGTACCTTTAGTGAAAGTTAGTGCACTTAGTAACTTAGTTGGCGATTCAGACCCTTAGTCTTAATTTATACCTACTCAGATTTGTTCTCCCTCAGGCATATTAGCCATACGACTTTGGATTCCATGGTGATATGTACACCTTCTGTTTCTTTCCTTAACTCTTTCATTGAGTGTATTGGCATTTTTTACCTATCTATGATTATGTGTCATGGTAGGTTTATATTTAACATGGTGTGACTTAGTGTCAAGTTCATAATTATATGACAACCCCCATAGATGTTTTCTTCTAGTAGTTTATAAGGTGGATCACTGTTTATATTTCCCTGGGGGTATATCATTTGGGTTCGAGACCCATTTTCTATGGCATATTTTTCATCTTATAGCCCTAAAGTGGTACCTACAATGGATTTTTATTTTGGTACCACCTATTCCTTATATTTATGTTTCTATTATTTTTATTATTACCATTATTTGATGTTGATCCATCCTTGCTTGGTTGATGGATAGACTAGCATTATCAGTTAGAAGTTTTGTCCTTGTAGTTCTTGTTCATTGGTATAGGCATCTAGCTTGATTTGATGATTTATCTCTTGTACTAAGGTATGGTTGGTCATTTTCCTCTTCTATTGGCGATGATAGATAGGATGTTGAGTGTGTTATTGCAGTGAAGGTAAGTTGGCCTTTCTAGGTTTTGTTATTATTTTAAATATGGTAATTTGATTATGTTGCTCATTTTGAGTTGAGAGGTCTTGGACTTGCCTTTCAAGCTTCCTGGGTTCGTCTCATTATGATAGTTGATTTGGGTATTAGTGTGGAGTTAGATACTCAGTTTGTGTCATAATTTAGTTCTTATTCTACTGGAGTTAGGAGAAGTGGATATAGGTCATCTTTCCTTGGACCGCTTTGTAAGTTGGTAAATTAGACATTCATTATTGAGATAGAGTATTGGATTGACCAGTTTCTATCTAAGGTTGCTAGAGCTTTGGCTATTGACAAGTGATGGATTTACCACTCATTTGCACTCAACATTCATGCACATTACCATGATTTAAGTGTATAAATGCGACATATGTGTGATTAAATGTAATAATTTCCAAATTTTGCAGGCAAACAAGTTATGAGATAGAAAGATGTAGATTTGAGTTAAAAAGGATCAATAGAGATAAAATAAATACAACTGAAAGACTTGAAGCAGAAACAAGCCTTAGTTACCATGATCATTATTTGAGGACCGTGATCATGGCCATTTAAGATAGGTTTAAATATTACGATCGCGAGTTCTTGCCACATCGTGATAGCCGTGATCACTGTCATGTATCAGTGATCTTGATGAAGTAGGATTATGCCTTACGGAAATTTTGTAAATGCACTAAGCTGGATCCCAAATCCCTTTAAGAGGCTTAAACCCTATCCCATAGATGTGTTCCGACTTTAGTGGAATTTTTTCACCATTTTTAGTTTCTAATTTTTTAAAGACAACTATTGTACTAATTGTTTGGTAAAGAATACATTAGAGTAGTTTTCAAGTTGAGGATTGACTATTTCCATTGAAGATTTGTTAAATCCTTAAGTTTATAATTAGCATTCACATTATCATTGAATAAATCAAATTGATGGAGATTTTTGGGTATATCTTGCTTGTTAATCTTATGTGCAGTTAGTTCTTCTTCTTTAGACCATGCTATAATAAGTGAAATTGTGTGTGGGTTTTGATTCATTTGTATGTATATTAGTTTGTTGATAATGGGGTCAACTATTGCTTAATAAATTGGTTGGGATTGGTGGGTGAAAACCCTAAATATGAAAATGTGTTTGTCGGTGAAAATTCCAAACTCTTGAAATCTCAAACCATCCTTGATTGATGGGTTTGGGTGAACTTTTTGAACCCACATCATCCTTGAAAGAGGGATATGGTAACCAAAGAAATCATAGATAATTTATGGTCATATCTTCCAATTTTCACTATCTTAGATATCAGAGTTATTATTAGGTTAACTATGCCTCGGGTATCATCGTAAAAATAGGGATACCTAATTGAGGTGCTGGGAGGAATTAATTGGCACACTTTTTATGTACTCGAAAGGCTCAAGGACTGACATCATTGAGACTTTGTTAACAAACTATCCTAAAAGACGTTCAGCCTAGCCTACCACATCATCAAAAGTGATAATTTGCACAAATTCATCATGTTCCCCTGCATAACTTTCCCCTAGGAATACATAATCAAAAGATCCATTCCTAATTTTTTATTGTCTAATTATTCATAGAGCAATACCCCAAAGTTTCCTAACTAATTTTGTCTCAAGAATGTCAAGTATACGCTTCTGAATTGAATGATATTTATTCCATGGGAATTTTCAAGATTTAAACTTTTTGTCATTTGGGAAGTTAAATAAGCATTCTATCGATATAAAATTCACCTAAATCCGATAACCGGGTAAGAAGTTATGACTATTTCAAGTCCCAATCGTAAAATAGCATCATATTAGTTAGTGGCGCGCCACGCCATAAGATAAAATGACACTTGTCCTTTTTCTAGTGTCCCAGCGTGATATCTCCACATTGCACCAAACTTCCAGGTTGCAAATAAAGTGGCAATGCGATGGCTCTACGTTGCGCCATTTTCCTATTCCCCAATTGTCAAATTCAAGTGACACGGCATGAGAGCACCGCGTCGCGCTAGGGGTCCAGGTCGGAAAATGTTCACCAATTTAAATTATGCATCCAGGGTTAAAATGGTTAGTTTTCCATCCCTATTTAAGCCCTTTAATACGACATTCAGCTATTTAGAACCCAAAATATAGTAGTTTCTCTCAATTTTCTCTCAAGAACAAGCAAGGGAATCAATTGGGGACTCAATTTCAAGAAAGTCTCTCCGTCAATATTCGCTAAATAAAGAACTAAGGTATTTCATGTGTTGATTCATGGGTATCTTTCACCCATGAATCTCAAGAATCTCTTTTCAAAATTAAAGATTTGTCTATTTACGAATGTTCATGATTTGATTGAATTGAAAAGTGATGTTCATGTAGTTTTTTGGTTTCATTCCATGTTATAGACTATTAATTACAAGAATTGATTCTAGTATGTGAGGAATTACTGGGTATTCATGATAAACCCTTCAATTCACAGGTTGATTGATGTATCCTTGATTATTAGATGTGTTGATGATTGTATAACCATAGCATGCTCCCCCATGTTTTATTAAATTCCTATGTGAAGGAAAACTTCCATACTAATATGATAATATGAAATTTCCATTCATGTATAAGTTATGTATGTTAAGTGTTTGATGAAATGTCTTAGCCAATGGATTATGTATTGTTGATATTGGTCCTGTACTCAAGAAAGTCATGCTTTGTCAATTTCTTTCTATTGAGTCTTACGGGTACTTATATCTAAAAAACATAGTTGTATGCCTAGAGTCCATATCATGTTTTCACGATATACTCAGTAAAGCCATGATCCATAGAACTAAGTCAGTCATGTGACTCAGGAAATCTCAGTAATATAGTAATCTTAGTACTATTCAATAAGTCAAAAAAGCTTATTTAATTCAGTTCAGTATTACATGATCAGTGTCTATAATGATAGGAGTAGGAATATCACCGAGTGAAACAAAGGATAGGAGCACACACTATCAGACAAGGGTGTAATTCTTAGAAATCATCTTTGCATTCTAGAACTATGTAGTCAACATAGGTTGAGTCATCAACACTGTCAGAGGAGGGCTTATAAGGAGGATAAGCACTGTTAGATGAGGGCCCCACCATTCTCTTTCGGGAATACTGTCAGATGAGGGTAACTCACAGCTTGTCCTTACCAGTAGCGCGGTATTGATACCCTTCTAATTAGGGTTACAAATTGGACCTCAACTTAGCTATAATGGAATATTAGGGGCATATTGGTTAGGTAACTACTTCCCAGAGTTTCAGTTACAGAATCAGGACTGTCAGATACAGTCATTCAGTCCCAGTAATAAAAATCAGATAATTCTACAAAATTCAGGACAATCAGATATAGTCAACTCAGAATAGTATGGAACTCAGCTAGTTCCATTAGATTTAGGACTGTTAGATATAGTCACTCATGTCATCATTTATATTAGTCATCAAAATTCAGTTATCAGTAATGTTAGTTATCAGTAAATTCATGTTATTACGATCTCAAATATAGTTACGACGTATTCATGTATGTATTCTCACGTTCATATTAGTCTATTAACAAGTATTGTTCATGCATATGAACCCCATGCATTTAGCCTACCTTTTATACATACCAGTACATTTAAAGTACTGATGCATTGGCGCTATGGTATTTTATACCATAGGTTCAGAAGCACGAGCTCCAGAGCATCAGTAGCATTCCTGTCTCAGCAGTCAGAGTTAGCAGTGAATCCTTATCTTTTGAGGACATAATTATTTATTTATTATATAATTAAATAATTTATAAGTTAGAGTTAGTTGGGGACATATCCCATCAATTCCTTATCCAAACAATTATGTTTTAAAGTTTTTTCAGAATAAAGTATGTTCAAACAGTATTTAAGTTTTGGGTATTCTATTACCCCATTTAGATAGTATATTTTATCGGTCATGCGGTTTTGAACCTTATGGCCTTCCACCTTCCATTTCCATATTATATTTAGTATGTCATACAGTATACAGGTACAAATATTAGTCATGGGTTAGCTTGTGGTCCTTCGGGGTCATGAGAATTGCGTAGCATTTCGAGTACCAGATTCAGGGCATTACAAAATTGGTATCAGATCCTAAGGTTCAATAGTATCCTTAGAAGTTTGAAATCCGAATCTAGTAGAGTCTTGTATATTGGTCTGTTGTGAGCCACATTTATGACATGAGGCTATAAGATGTTTTAGCAATAGTTCTCCCTTCTTTCAGCATTTATGGCATGCTAATGAGCATAGTCTCAAGTCAATCTCTCAGACTAATTCATTTCTACCTTTCTTCTATAGAACATGCCTCCTAAAAAAAGAAATGGAAATCAATTAGCTCCTCAGCCCAAAGAACCTTTGGGCGAACATTTTTCTTATACAGAGTTTAGAGTTGCATTCACTACTCTTACACAGTTAGTTGCTACTTACAATGAATAACCAGCCGTCATTACATCCAACCCAGTGGCCAATTCAGCTGCAGCCAAGATTTGGGACTTCACCTAAATGAATCCTCCATTCTTTCTCGATTCTAAGTAAGATGAGGACCCTCACGAATTCATCGATTAGGTTCAGAAGGATACAGACATCATGGGGGTTCCTCCTATCGAGAGTACTGAGCTAACTACATACAAGTGGTAGGATGTTGCCCACACTAAGTTTAAACAGTGGAAATCAGAAAGGCCAGATAATGTAAGGCCTATTAAGTGGGAGGAGTTTCTCACTGCATTCTTAGATATACTTTTTCCCCAAGAGCTAAAAGAGGCTATGGTGTTAGAATTTATCAACCTCAGGTAGGGCAACAGAATGGTGAAAGAGTATTCTCTTAAGTTTACTCAATTAGCTAGATATGCTCTTCATGTTGTTACAAATAGCAGGTCTAAGATGAGTAAGTTTGTTTCTGGGGTGAACCATAGTGTGGTCAACGAGTGTAGGTCTATGATGTTGAATAGTGACATGAATTTAGCCAGGCATATGACTCATGCTCAGCAGATAGAAGATCAAAGGGTTAATATAAGGGAAAAATAAAATAAAATAGCAAAGATAGGTAGTTTTGACTTTTGTCAGCCAAAATCAGAAGGAGCAAACCGCTCTCAGTTCCATCCTAAGTCATTAGTTCTAACTCCATCTTCAGCCAGTACTCCAGCTCAGGGATGGAAATAAAGATATAGAGCCAGGCTCTAAGTCTCAGAGTAGTTTCAGTAATGCTCGAACTAATCCCATTTGTCAGACTTATGGTAAGAACCACAAGGGTGGTTGTAAAGCCGGTAGTGATGTTAGTTTTAGATGTGGAAAGATAGGCCACAAAGTCAGAGATTGTCCCCAGTCAGGTTATCAGGGTCAGCAGAATAGTTCCTCAGCTCAGTCTAGTCACCTAAATTAGTACGGTGCTACTTCCAGTGCTACTAGTGGGCAATGCCTAAACAGACTCTATACTCTCCAATCCCAGCAAGATCAGGAAAATCTCCTAATATGGTTTTTGGTATCTTACATATCTTTCATGTGCATGTTTACGCTTTGCTAGATGCAACAGCATCCTTGTCTTTTGTCACTCCCTATATAGCAGTTGATTTCTGAATCAATCCTAAAATTTTTGCCGAGCCTTTTTCAGTCTCTGCCCTAGTGGGTAAAACCATCATTGCCTAGCGGGTATACAGGAATTGTCCGATTATAATATTTCATAAAATCACTTCAGCAAATTTAGTCCAATTAGAGATCACTGATTTTGATGTCATTATCGACATTGATTTTCTTCATTCCTGCTATGACACAGTCTACTGTAAAAATAGAATAGTCCAGTTTCCATTTATAAATAAACCCGTCCTAGAGTGGTGGGGTAGTACTTCAACTTTCAAAGGTCATCTTGTTTCCTACCTTCGGGCATGAAAAATAATATCTAAAGGATGTGTCTATCATCTTGTTCAAGTTAAGGATAATAGTTTCAAAACTCCCAGTCTTGAATCATTCCCAATAGTGAATGAATATTTAGATGTCTTTGCCGAAGATCTTCTAGGAATTCCTCCCAAAAGGAAAATAGACTTTGGTATTGATCTTCTTCCACATACTCAGCCTATATTTATTTTGCCATACAGAATGGAATCTACAAAAACTCAGATAATTGAAAAAGCAGTTTAAGGATCTCTTAGATGAGGGATTCATCAGGCCTAGTATGTCCCCGTGGGGAGCAACAGTCTTATTCGTGCAAAATAAAGATGGTTCTCTAAAAATGTGTACAGATTACCATCAACTCATTAAAGTCATGGGCAAGAATAAGTATCCTCTCCCCAGAATTGATGACTTTTTTGACCAATTTTAGGGTGCCAATTATTTCTCTAAGATAGACCTCAGATCCTGCTATCATCAGCTCAGATTTAGCGAATATGACATTCCAAAAATAGCCTTCCATACCTGATATGGTTACTTCAAATACCTAGTCATGTCCTTTGGTCTTACCAATACCCCAGCAGCATTCATGAACTTGATTAACTGTGTGTTCAAGCAGTACTTGGATATGTTCATCAGTCTTTATAGATGATATTCTGGCTATTCTCGCAGTGAACGTAATTATGCAAACCATCTCAAAATTATACTTCAGACTCTCTAAAATCATCTAGGTGTGAATTTTGGCTATGGTTGGTAGCATTCCTTGGCCATATCATTTTCGGTGATGGCATTAGAGTAAATCCTTAAAAGACCAAAGTGGTAGGAAACTGGCCCAGACCTATCTCTCCATCAGACATCAGGAGTTTCTTAGGTTTGGCTAGATATTACAGATAGTTTGTTGAAAAATTTTCATCTATTTCATTAGTATGTCCATATTGACTCAGAAGAAAGACAAGTTTCAGTGGTAAGATCCTTGCAAGAAGAGCTATCAGGAGTTGAAGACTCGACTCACCTTAGCCCCAGTCTTAGCTTTTTCAAATGGTCCAGGTGGGTTTGTACTGTACTGTGGTGCATCCAAAGTAGGTTTGGGTTGTTTTCTCATGCATTATGGTAAGGTCATAGCCTAAGACTCTAGACAGCTTAAACCCTATTAGAATAATTATCCAACTTATGATCTTGGGTTAGCAGCCATGGTTTTTGCCTTAAAGATTTGGAGGCACCACTTGTACAAAGTTCATGTAGATATATTCATAGATCATAAGAGCCTTTGGTATATCTTGTCTCAGAAAGATCTCAATCTTAATCAGAGAAGGTGGTTAGAGCTCTTGAAAGATTACGACATGAGTGTACTTTATCATCCAAGCAAGGCCAATATAGTGGTCGACGCTCTCAGTATACGGTCTATGGTTAGGGTTACTTATGTCGAGGATAGTAAGAAAAAGTTAGCTGAGAAAGTCCATCAATTTACCATACTAGGCGTTTTCTTAGTTGATTCAGAGGAGGGTGACATATGGGTTCAGAGTAATTCAGAATCATCTCTAGTTTCTGAGGTGAAAGAAAAGCAAGATAGAGACCCCAGTTTAATCAAGGTGAAAGAGTCAGTTAAGGACCAGAAAGTAGAGGTTTTCTCCCAAGGGGGAGATGGTGTATTACATTTTCAGGGTCGTCTCTGTGTTCCAGGTGTAGATCACTTAAGGCGACAAATTCTCACACAAGCACATGGTGCGTGCTACTCTATTGATTAATGGGCCATAAAGATGTACCAAAACTTGCGGGAGATCTATTGGTTGAATGGGATGAATAGAGATATTGCAAAGTTTGTGGCTAAGTGATCTACATGTCAACAGGTTAAGATAGAGCATCAAAAACCTAGTGGGTCCATGCAGGAGTTCAATAGTCCTACTTAGAAGTGAGAAGAAGTGAACATGGAATTTATGATTCGTTTGCCTCTTACTCATCGCTAGCATGATTCAGTTTTGGTCATTGTAGACAGAATAACCAAATCAGCCCATTTTTTTCTAGTTTATTCCTCTTATTCAGCCGAGGATTATGCCAATCTCTACATCAGGGAGTTGGTTATATTACACGGTATTCCTTTATCCATTATTTCAAACAGAGGTACCCAGTTCACCTCTTATTTCTGGAAAGTAATCCAAATGGGTCTTGGTACCCAAGTTTATCTCAGTACAGCCTTTCATCCTCAGAGAGATGTTCAAGCAAAAAGGACCACTCAAATTATATAAAATATGCTAAGGGAATATACAATTGATTTCAAGAGTAGTTGGGATGACCACTTGCCTTTGATTGAGTTTGCATACAACAATAGCTATCCTTCCAGTATTTGAATGGCTCTGTGTGAAGCTCTCTATGGTAGGAGATGCAGATCTCCAATAGGTTGGTTTGAAGTTAGTAAGGCCTTAGTGATAGGACCCAACTTAGTATTTGATGCCTTAGAGAAAGTCCAGTTGATCAGAGAAAGAATCAGGGATGCTTAGAGCCGACAGAAGTCCTATGCAGATGTGTTTAGAAAGGATCTTGAGTTCGAGTTTGGTGACTTTGTATATCTATGAATCTCTCCCATGAAGGGAGTGAAGATGTTCGGCAAGAAGGGAAAGCTAAGTCCCCGATATTTTTTTCCTTTAAAAATTCTCAGTTGCTTCAGCAAGGTAGCTTATGAGCTCAATTGCCTTTAGATCTAGCCTCAGTTCATCCAGTCTTCCATGTCTACATGTTCAAGCAGTGTATAGGTGACCCAACAGTCTTAGTCCCTATTCAGAGCATAGATGTTCAGAACAGCCTCTCTTTTAAGGAGATTTTTGTCAAAATTCTAGAATACCAGACTTGTAGATTGAGGAATAAAAAAGTCCCTCTAGTCAAATTTCTTTGGCGGAATTAGTCCTTTGAGGGAGCTACTTGGGGAGCAGAAGCAAACATGAGTACCAAGTACCTTCACCTCTTCTCCACTGACTCAGATCAAGCTCAAGATAACAGTTCTTCTTAAGCTTTTCAATTTTTATGTCTAGATTTCAGTTACAACTCTATATTAGCCTCATGTTCAGGATTTCATTTTAAAACTTGGTACTAAGTAACATTGCATATCCAATTAAATGTTCATGCATCAGATTAGTCATGTGTTCGTGTATCAGACATGCATTATCCTTGTGAGAAGACTTAGTTATTAGAAATCTCTGTCATATAATCAGTATATTCATGTGTTCATGCATCATATATGTGTGATCATCTTATTAGTACTCTCAGTCATGCATTTATGTATCAACTCAGTCATGAAATCATGCATTAGATATGCATGCTCTGTATGAATATTAGAAATGTCAGGTATGTAGTCATGTTTCAGTGTTCATGTTTAGTATGTACTTCATCTTATCATTTCTTCCCACTTAGTCAGTCTCATTCGAGGATGAATGTTCCCAAAGGGGTGACATTGTAATATTCCAAAGTGCTTGAACTAATTTTGTCTCAAAAATGTTAAGTATTAGCTTTTACATTGAATGAAGTTAATTCCATAGGGAATCATCAAGATTTTCACTTTTTGTCTTGTGAAAAATTTAATAAGATTTCCATCAATATAAAATTTACCTAAATCCTATAACCTGGTAAGAAGTTATGACTATTTCAAGCCCCTATCATAAAATAACGCCATATTGGTCAATGGCGCATCATGCCATAAGATAAAATGGAAATTGTCCTTTTTTTCCAGTGTCCCAGTACGATTTCTCTGTGTCGTGTCAAACTTTAATGTCGCAAATAAAGTGGTAACACGATAACTCTGCATCGCGCCATTTTCCTATTTCCCAATTGTCAAATTTTAGTGACACGACGTAATTGCGCCACATCACGCCAGGGATCCAGGTCGGAAAATTTTCACCAATTTAAAATAAGCAACTAGGGTTAAAAGGGTTAATGTCCCACCCGTATTTAAGCCCTTTAACATGAGATTCAACTATTTGGAACCCAAAATATACTAGTTTCTCTCAATTTTATCCAAAGAAAAAGTTAGGGTTTCAATTGGGGATTCAATTTCAAGAAAGTCTCTCCATCAATCTTTGCTAAATAAAGAACTAAGGTATGTCATGTGTTGATTCATGGATCTCTTTCACACATGAAGCTCAGTAAACTCTTTTCAAAATCAAAGATTTGTATATTTACGAATGTTCCTAATTTGGTTGAATTGAAAAATGATGTTCATATTGTTGTTTGGTTTCATTCCATGTTATAGACGATTAATTATAAGATTTGATTCTAGTATGTGAGGAATTACACGATATTCATGATAAACCCTTTAATTCACATGTTGATTGATGTATTCTTGATTATTAGATGTGTTGATGATTGTATAACCATAGCATGCTCCCCCCATGTTTGATTAAATGTGAAGGAAAAGTACCATACTAGTATGATAATATGAAATCTCCATTCATGTACAAGTTATATATGTAAAGTGTTTGATGAAATGTATTAGCCAATAGATTGTGTATGGATGACATTGGTCGTCTACTCAAGAAAGTCATGCTTTGTTAATTAACTTCTATCGAGTCCTGGGGGTACTTGTACCAAAAAAATATAGTAATGTGCCAAGAGTCTATGCCATTTTTGTATAATATCCTCAGTAAAGCCATGATCCATAGAACACAGTCAGTCATGTGACTCAGGAAATTTCAGTAATACAGTAATCTTAGTACTATTCAATCAGTCAACGGAACTCATTTAATTCGATATAGTTCAGTTCAGTAATTCATGATTAGTGTATATTAAAATGGGAGTAGGAATTAGCATCAAGTGAACCTAAGGATGGGATCACACACTGTCAGATGAGGTTGTGATTCTTAGAAGTCTTCCTTGCATTCCAGAACTATGTAGTCAGTATAGGTTGAGTCATCAACACTGACAGGTGAGGGTTGATGATTTTGATAAGCACTGTCAGAGGAGGGCCCCACCATTCTCTTTTGGGAACACTGTTAAATGAAGGTCAGTCACAGCTTGTCCTTACCGGTGGCGTGATATTGAAAACCTTCTAATTTGGGTTACATATTTGACCCCAAGTTAGCCATAATGGCGTATAAAGGGCATGTCAGTTAGGTAACTACTTCCTACACTTTCAATTACAGAATTAAAACTGTCAGATACAGTAATTCAGTCCTAATAATAGAACTAAGATATTTCTACAGAATTCAAGACTATCAGATATAGTCAACTCAAAATAGTATGAAACACAGCTAGTTCCATCAGATTTAGGACTTTTAGATACAGTTACTCATGTTATCAATTATATCAGTCATCAGAATTCAGTTATCAGTAATGTTAGTTATCAGTAAATTCATGTTATCATGATCTTAGATATAGTTATGAAATATTCATGCATGTATCCTCACATTCATATTAGTTAGTTATCCAGTACTGTTCATACATATGAACCCCATGCATTTAGCCTACCTTTCATGCATACTAGTACATTAAAAGTACTAACGCATTAGAGCTATGGTATTTTATACCATAGGTTTAGAAGTACGAGCTCCAGAGCATTAGTAGCATTCTAGTCTCAGTAGTCAGAGTTAGCAGTGAATCCTTATCTTTTGAGGACATGATCATTTATTTATTATATCATTAATTAATTTATAAGTTGGAGTTAGTTGGGGACATGTCCTATCAACTCTTTATCCAAACAATTATGTTTTAAAGTTTTTTTCAGACTACAGTATGTTTAGATAGTATTTCAGTTTTGGGTATTCTACTACCCAACTCAGATATTATATTTTATCAATCATGCAGTTTTGAACCTTATGGCCTTGCAGCCTTTATTTCTGCATTATATTTATTATGTTATACAGTGTACTGGTAAAAATATACGTCAAGGATTATCTTGGGGTCCTTTGGGGTCGTACTCATCGTTTAGAGTTCCAAGTACCAAATTTGAGGCGTTACAAACTTGTTATCAGCTCCTAAGGTTCAATAGTGTCCTAGGAAGTGTTAAAGATGAATCTATTAGAGTCTAGTACATGGGTGTGTTGTGCGCCACATTTTTGTACAGGAGGCTATTAGATGTTTTAGGAATAATGTTCCCTTCTTTCAGCATTCATGTTGTGCCAGTGAGCATAATATCAAGTCAATCTCTCAGTCTAATTTGTTTCTACCTTTCTTCTAAAGAACATGCCTCTTAAAAGAAGAAACAAAAATTAGTCAGCCCCTCAACCCAAAGAATCTTTGGCCAAACATATTTCTCATGAAAAGTGTAGAGCTATATTCACTACTCTTACTCAGTCAGTTGCTACTCATATTGAATGACCAGCCGTCGTTTCGGCCAACCCAGTGGCCAATTAGCTGCAGCCAAGATTTGGGACTTCACCTAAATGAATCATCCATCCTTTCTCGGGTCTAAGTCAGATGAGGACCCTCAGGATTTCATCGATCAGGTTCAAAAGGATACATACATCATGGTAGTTACTCCTATCGAGAGTACTGAGCTAACTACAAACTAGTTATAGGATGGTTCCCACACTTAGTTTAAGCAGTAAAAATCAGAAAGGCCAGATGATGAAGGGCCTATTGAGTGGGAGGAGTCTGTTAGTGCATTCTTAGATAGATTCTTTTCCTAAGAGCTAAGAGAGTCTAAGGTGTTATAATTCATCAACCTCAAGCAGTGCAACATAATGGTGAAAGAGTATTCTCTTAAGTTTGTTTCTGGGGTGAACAATAGTATTTTAAATGAGTGTAGCTCTGCGATGTTGAATAGTGACATAACTTTAGCCAGGCTTATGACTTATGCTCAGCAGCCAGAATATCAAAGGGTTATGATGAAGGAGAAATAGAATAAGTGAGCAAAGACTGGTAGTTTCAACTTTGCTCTGCCCAAATTAGAAGGTGCAAACCACTCTTAGTTCCATCGTAAGTCATCAGTTCCAGCTCCTTCTTCAACCAGTGCTTCAAATTCTAAGTTCAAGGATGGATATAGAGATATGGCGCTAGACTCTAAGTCTTAGGGTAGTGTCAGCAATGACAGAACTAGTCTCAAGGTAGCGATGTTTGTTTTTGATATGGTAAGCCAGGCCACAAAGTCAGAGATTATCCCCAGTCAATTTATCAGGGTCAGTTGAACCATTCCTCAGCTCAGTCTAGTCGCCCAATTCAGCTGGGTGCTACTTCTAGTGCTACTAGTGGGAAATACCTATACAGGCTCTATGCTCTCCAGTCCTATCAAGATCAGGAAAATTCTCCTGATGTGGTTACTGGTACATTATAGATCTATCATATTCATGTTCATGCTTTGCTAGATCCAGGAGCTTTATTTTCTTTTGTCACTCCCTATATAGCAGATGATTTCTAAGTCAGTCCCAACATTCTAGCAGAGCTCTTTTCAGTCTCTACCCTAGTGGGTAAAACCATCATAACCCAGCAGGTATACAGGAACTATCGGGTTATAATATTTTAAAAAGTTACTACAGAAATAGAATAGTCCAGTTTTAGTTTCTGAATGAGTTTTAGTTTCTGAATGAACCCATCTAAGAGTGGAGGGGTAGTACTTCATCTTTCAGAGGTCAGCTTGTTTCCTACCTTCAGCCACGGAAAATAATATCTAAAGGATGTTTCTATCATCTTGTTCTAGCTAAGAACACAAGTTTCGAAACTTCCAGTCTTGAATCAGTCCCAGTAATGAATGAATAATTAGATGTTTTTCCCGAATATCTTTTAGGAATTGTCCTGAAAAGAAAATAGGCTTCTAGGAATTTCTCCTAAAAGGGAAAAAGACTTCAGCATTGATCATCTTCTAGATACTCAGCCTATATCTATTCTTCCATACAGAATGACACCTGTAGAACTCAGAGAATTGAATGAGCAGTTGAAGGATCTCTTAGATGAGGGGTTAATCAGGCCTAGTGTGTCCCCGTGAGGTGCACCAGTCTTATTCATGTGATAGAAAGATGATTCTCTCAGAATGTGTATAGATGACCGTCAACTCAATAAAGTCATGGTCAAAAACAAGTATCCCCTCCCCAGAATTGATGACCTTTTTGACCAACTTCAGGTTGCTAGTTATTTATCTAAGATAGACCTCAGATTTGGCTATCATCAGCTCAAAGTCAGAGAATGTTATATTCTAAAAATAGCTTTCCACACCCAATATGGACATGTCAAATTTGTATTTATGTCCTTCGGTCTTACCAATACCCTAGCATTTTTATGGACTTGAAAAACTGTGTGTTTAAGCAGTACTTGGGCATGTTCATCATAGTCATTATAAATGATATTGTGGTCTATTCCTGCAGTGAGCATGATCATGTAGACCATCTCAGAATTGTACTTCACACTCTCTGAAATAATCAGTTGTTCGTCAAATTCAGTATGTGAGAAATCTGGCTAAGTTCAGTAGCATTCCTTGGCCATATTATTTTCGGTGATGTCATTAAAACAGATCCTCAAAAGACCGAAGTGGTAAGAAACTGGCCCAGACCTGTCTGTCCATTAGACATCAGGAGTTTTATGCATTTGGCTGGCTATTACAGATGGTTTGTGGAAGGATTTTCATCTATTGCATCCCCTATGTCCAGATTGACTCATAAAAAAGTCAAGTTTCAGTAGTCAGATCTTTGTGAGAAGAGCTTTCAGGAGTTGAAGACTTGAGTCAGCTCATCCCCAGTCTTACATCTTCCAGACGGTCAAAATGTGTTTGTAGTGTAATGTGATGCATCTAGAGTAGGTTTGGGTTGTGTCCTCATGCGGCATGGTAAGGTCATAGCCTACGCCACCACACAGCTTAAACCCCATGAGAAGAATTACCTTACTCATGATGTTGAGGTAGTAGCCATGGCTTTTTCCTTAAAGATTTGGAGGCATTACTTGTACGGAGTTCATGTAGATATGTTCACCGATCATAAGAACCGTTAGTGTATCTTTTCTCAGAAAGATCTCAATTTTCGTCAGAGAAGGTGGTTAGATCTCTTGAAGGATTATGAGATGAGTGTTCTTTATCATTTGAGCAAGGCCAATATAGTGGCCAATGCTTTCAGTAAACTATCTATGGGTAGTGTTACTCATGTCTAGGACAGTAAGAAAAAGTTAGCTCAAAAGTCCATCAGCTTTCTAGACTAGGCATTAGCTTAGTCGATTTAGAGGAGGGTGACATATGGGTTCAGAGTAGTTTAGAATCATCTCTACATTCTGAGGTGAAAGAAAATAAAGATAGAGACCCCAGTTTAATCAAGTTAAAAGAGTCAGTTAAGGACCAAAATTCTTTGTGTTCCAGGTGTGGATGACTTAAGGCAGCGAATTCTTGCAGAAGCGCATGGTGTACGCTACTCTATTAATCCAGGGTCCATAAAGATGTACTGCCACTTGTGGGAGATCTATTGGTGGAGTGTGATGAAGAGAGATATTGCAGAGTTTGTAGGTAAGTGCTCTACATGTCATTAGGTTAAGATAGAGTATCAAAAGCCTAGTGGGTCCATACAGGAGTTCAATATTCCTACTTAAAAGTGTGAAGAAATGACATAGACTTTGTGATGGGTTTTGCTCTTACTCATCGCCTGCATGATTCAGTTCGACTATGTCTGATTTGGTCACTGTAGATAGAATAACCAAATTAGCCTATTTTCTTCCAGTTCATACCTCTTATTTAGCCAAAGATTAAGCCAATCTCTATATCAGGGAGTTGGTCAGATTACACTTATTCCATTATCCATTATTTTAGACACAGGTACCCAGTTCACCTTCTATTTCTGGAAAGCGTTCCAAAGTGGTCTTAGTATCCAAGCTCATCTTAGTATAGCCTTTCATCCTCAAACGGATGGTCAAGCAGAAAGGATCATTCAGACCCTAGAAGATATCCTAAAGGCGTGTGTAATTAATTTCAAGGGTAGTTGGGATTACCACTTGCCTTTGATTGAGTTTGTATAAAACAATTGCTATTATTCTAGTAGTCGCATAGCTCTATTCGAAGCTCTCTATGGTAGGAGATGTAGATCCCCTATGGTTTGGTTTGAAGTTAGTGAGGCCACAGTTAAAGGGCCTGACATTGTATTCGATGCCTTAGAGAATGTCTAGTTGATCAGAGAAAGACTCTGGGAAGCTCAGAGCCAATAGAAGTCATATACAGATATGCGTAGAAAGGATGTCGAGTTCGAGGTTTGTGACTATGTCTATCTAAGGATCTCTTAAATGAAGGGAGTGAAGAGGTTCTGCGAGAAGGGAAAGCTCAGCCCTCAATATTTTGGTCCCTTAAAAATTCACAGTCGCTTCGGCAAGGCAGTTTATGAGCTCGAACTGCCTTCAGATCTAGCTTCAGTTCATCTAGTTGTCATGTCTCTTTGCTCAAGAAGTGTATAGTCGACCCAGCAGTTGTAGTCCTAATTCAAAGCATAGATGTTCAGAACAGCCTCCCTTATGAGAAGATTCCAGTCATAATTCTAGACTACTAAAGACGTAGACTGAGGAACAAAGAAGTCCCTTTAGTCAAAGTTTTTTGGCTGAATCAGTCAATTGAGGAAGCTACTTGGAAAGTAGAAGAAGACATGCATACCGAGTACCTTCACCTCTTCTTCACCGACTGAGATCAAGCTCAAGGTAACAGTTCTCCTTAAGTTTTTCAGTTTTCATATCTAGATTTTAATCATAACTTGGTATCAAACTCATGTTAAGTATTCTATTTTAAAACATGGTACTAAGTACCATTGCATATCCAATTATATGTTCATGCATCAGATTAGTAATGTGTTCATGCATTAGACATGCATTATCCTTGTGAAAAGACTCAGCTATTAGAAATCTCAGTCATGTAATCAGTTGTATTAGGTATTCATGCATCAGATATATGTGATCAGCTTATCAGTACTCTCAATTATGCATTCATGTATCAACTCAGTCATGAAATCATGCATCATATATTAATGATCTGTATGAATCTTAGACATGTCAGTTATGTAGTCTTGTTTTAGTGTTCATGTTTAGTATGTACTTTGTCTTATTGTTTCTCCCCTCTCAGTCAGTCTAATTCAAGGACTAATGTAATCTTGCCAAAGGGGAGATATTGTAATACCATAAAGTTTCCTAACTAATTTTGTCTCAAGAATGTCATGTACATGATTCTAAATTGAATGATGTTTATTCCATGGGGAATTTTCAATATTTTCACATTTCTTCATGTGGGAAATTCAATAAGATTTCTATAGATATAAAATTTTCCTAAATCTAATAACCGGGTAAGAAGTTATGACTATTTCATGTCCCCGTCGTAAAATAACGCCATATTGGTCAGTGGCGCATTGTGCCACAAGATAAAATGGCAATTGTCCTTTTTCCAGTGTCCTAGCACGATTTCTTGATGTCATGCCAAACATCTAGGTCGTAAATAAAGTGGAAACATGATGGCTCTGCGTAGCGTTATTTCCCTATTTCCCAATTGTAAAATTCTAGTGACACGGAGAAATAGCTCCACGTCGCACCAGTGCTCCAGGTCGGGAAATTTTCACCAATTTAAAAGAAGCATCCAGGGTTAAAAGGGTTAATTTCCCACACCTATTTAAGCCCTTTAACACGAGATTCAGCTATTTGGAATCGAAAATATACCAGTTTCTCTCAATATTCTCCCAACAACAAGCTAGGGTTTCAATTGGGGATTCAATTTCAGGAAATTCTCTCCATCAATCTTTGCTAAATCAAGAACTAAGGTATTTCATGTGTGGATTCATGGGTCTCTTTCAAACATTAAGTTCAAGAATCTCTTTTCAAAATCAAAGATTTCTATAATTATGAATGTTCATAATTTGATTGAATTGAAAAGTGATGTTCATGTTGTTGTTTGGTTTCATTCCATGTTATAGACTATTAATTACGAGAATTGATTCTAGTATGCGAGGAATTACGGGGTATTCATGATAAACCCTTTAAGTCACAAGTTTATTGATGTACCCTTGTTGATGATTGTATAACCATATCATGCTCCCCCCATGTTTGATTTAATGACTATATAAAGGAAAAGTTCCATACTAGCATGATAATATGAAATCTCAATTCATGTACAAGTTATGTATGTCAAGTGTTTGATGAAATATCTTAGCCAATGGATTATGTATTGTTTATGCTGGTCCTGTACTCAAGAAAGTCACGTTTTGTTAGTTTTCTTCTATCGAGTCCTGGGGGTACTTGTACACGAAAAATATAGTTGTGTGCCTAGAGTCTGTGTCATGTTTTCACGATATTCTTAGTCAAGCCCTGATCAATAGAACTCAGTCAGTTATATGACTTACGAAAGATCAGTAATACAATAATCTTTGTACTATTTCATCCATCAACTGAACTCAGCTAATTCAGTCTAGTTTAGTTCAGTAATCCATGTTCAGTGTCTATTCATATGGGAGTAGTAATTACCACCGAGTGAACCCAAGGATAGAAATACACACTATCAGATGAGGGAGTGATTCTTAGAAGTCATCCTTGCATTCCAGAACTATGTAGCTAGCATAGGTTGAGACATCAACACTACCAAATGAGGGTTGATGAAGTGGATAAACACTGTCAGTTAAGGACCCCACCATTGTCTTTTGGGGACACTGTAAAATAAGGGTCACTCACAGCTTGTCCTTACCAGTGATGCGGTATTGACACCCTTTCAATTGGGTTTACAGATTGGACCCCAACTCAGCCATAATGGTGTATTGGAGGCATGTCGTTTAGATAACTACTTCCCACAGTTTCAGATACAGAATCAGGACTGTTAGATATAGTCATTCAATCTCAGTAATAGAACTCAGATAGTTCTATAGAAATTCAAGACTGTAAGATACAGCCAACTCAGAAAAGTATGAAACTCAGCTAGTTCCATCAGATTTAGGAATGTCAGATACAGTCACTCATGTCATTAGTTATATCAGTCATTAGAATTCTATTACTAGTTATATTTGTTTTTAGTAAATTCATGAATTCATAATTTCAAATATAGTTACGACGTATTCATACATGTATTCTCATGTTCATATTAGTCAGTTAGCTAGTATTTTTCATGCATATGAATCCCATGCATTCAGCCTACCTTTTATGCATACCAGTGCATTCAAAGTATTGACGTATTTGCGCTATGATGTCTTATACCATAGGTTCAGAAGCACGAGCTCCAGAGCATCAGTAGTATTCCAGTCTCAATAATTAGAGTTAGCAGTGAATCCTCATCTTTCGAGGAGATAATCCTTTATTTATTATCTCATTAATTAATATATAAATTGGAGTTAGTTGGGGACATGTCCCATCAACTCATTATGCAGACAATTATGTTTTAGATGTTTTTAAGACTACAGTATATTCTGACTGTATTTCAGTTTTGGATATTCTATTACCCTACTCAGATGTTATATTTTATCAGTTAGGTAGTTTTGAACCTTATGACCTTTCAGCCTCTATTTCTATATTATATTTAGGATGTTTACAGTGTACAATTTCTATATAATATATTTAGTATATTATATCTAGTTCTTCTTATGTGTTTGATAGGTATCATGACTAAATAAGAAAATAACAACTTGCCGGGTACAATAGTTTTTAAGCAATGCTTCAAACTCTTATGAATCGGGCAACCGCATTTGAAGAGGACATGCATGAGTTGCATTAATCTAATGTGTCATTTAAAAGGGATATTATCAAGATAGAGAAAATTGGAAAGGAAAAAAACCCTTCATATACCATTACATTGCCCACTTTTCAACATGAGGAGGATCAAGAAGAAAAACCAAGAAATGTGGAAAATGGTGAACATGGTAGAAAAGAGTCCTCAGTGATTTCTCAATAAAATAAACTTAATATAGTTGAAAATGCCAAAATCAATGAAATGGTGCTAGATTCAAAAGAATATCCCATGCTAATTCTTCTGAAGACTCTAGTCCAATTCAGGGTAAGGATGCCAATAGGGATGCAGTTCCAGAATTAAGGGATAGACCTCTTTCAAAATATTTTTCAACATTATGCCTAGAAAGTGTGATAAGAATCCACCAACCCAAGCAAATCAAGGATTTTGGGATGAAGGAGCTCTATCCTTACAATTTTGAGTTTGACATTCCAAATGAGCACATGAGAACCCTGCACTCAAAGGCCAAGGAGTGCAACTTCTAATGTTAAACCAGTGGCCTATTCCCTCTATTACCTAAGGAGATGTATGAGAAATTTGATATAGAAATTCAAATCTTTATGTCCTCATCTCTATCATATTTTATCTTGGAAGATATGAATCTTCACTTTCTCTGTCTCTCAATTGTAACGCCCCAGAAAATGGGTCCTGGAGCGTCACACGATGCTTCAGGATATGAGTAGCCCCAAGATAACCCTTTGAGCCATTTTCATTCAATTCAACACAAATCAATGGGGTTTCCATAAATAACCCTCAAATATCAATAGAGTAATCATCATCTAAGAATAAAAGAATTTTAGAAAGATAACAAAATACAAATTATTAGTCAACTCCCAACATCTATACTAGTCTGACAAGCCTCTAAGAAAATCAATAAAACCAGCGAGCCATTGAGACATGCCCCAACTGACTTATACTCAGTTATCAAATGTAAACAATTCCATGAAACCAACATCAGACATCACATCCTCGGAACTTGAGGACTCACAACAATAGAGGATGTAGAACAGCGTGCCCGAAGAATCATTGTCGAGCCTGGAACTGAGCACCTGAACCTACATTCTGAGAAAATGCAGCCCATATTCGAAGATGTAGGTCAGTACCATGGAAAGGAACCAATTAAATGGGGGTATATGCAGTTGTATAAACATCATCATCATAAATATTTATAAGCAATATGCGGGATGTATGAAAGACTCACATAGCCCAAAGAAAATCATCATAATCATGAGAGGATGAAATAAGTACAATAACACTTGTGAGTCATCATTAAATTGTCAATCACTTTCAGTTCATCAAGAATATCATTCTCATAATATAAATATCACTTAAATCTTTCAAAAGAATAACTTTCACAATTCCACTTTCAAATCACTTCACCATTCACCATAGGCACAAGGAAACACACACACATTAGGAGATCCTATAACCGGCACAAACTGTGTGAGCTACATGGAGTCCAACGTACAACCCACATTGGGGAGAGCTGTCCTATCCTTTCCGTGGGAGTAGGACTATCGATATCAAATCCATACAAACTATTGATCACTGTATAAATCAGCCTCAGGCTCACTCCAATGGGGGCACATAGTTCTAGGGAAGTAAGGTCGCTTTATACCTCCCACTCAGTGCTAAATATTTCTCCCGAACTTAGCTTAGATTATTTCAAAGACAATCCACAACAAAACAATTTCAGTAATATATAAATATATGTTGGAAGCCATTATGCTTCCCATCTATCAAAATCAACCACGTTGTAGATTTCTTTCACACTCGAGTTCAAAACAACTCCATTAAGACCGAAAGGTCAAATCATTCAAAATATGTCAAATATTCAACATCAACGTGCTTATAATACACTTTCTCAAAAAAACACAATTTACAATGGGGATTCACGACCCAAATATTAGAATCATGATAAATATCATTCAAGATTCATACTTTATATCTCCACACATGTAAATTCATCTGTCAAAATCATAAACATCAACATTTCAAAATAATCATCATAAGATATGGGTTCATGCTTCAAATTCGTAAAAATCAAATAAAAATCATGCCTTTGTAAAGAAAATTACTTTTGGGCACAAGAACAAAAGAGAGTTCTTGTTGAAAACCCTCACATACCTTGAATGATGAACTTTAGATCAATACTCATTTTTGAGATGTTAATCGTGCCTTTGAATGATGGTTCATGGACTTCTTAAAATAGGAACTTGGAATCTTGAATAAATTTGCAGAATTAATGGTGAACTTTGGAGGTTCTTAAAGTTGGATGTAGGAGCGTAGGGTTTTCTTTTTGAGGGAATTTGATGAAATAACATATAATGCTTCTAATAGGCTTTAATATAGGGTTTGGATGGATTTTGGGTGAGAGAGAATGACCAAAACGCCCCTAAAATCAAATAATTCTCGAATCTGTCCTTTGGTGGACTGTTTTGATAGTCTTAAAGATCAACCATAACGTTTTACTCCAATATCCAAATTGGATGAAACCAATTTTATTAGAAAGAGAACTTTCCTATATTTCGATTGATATATAGTGTCTCACCCAGATCATTGTGTATGAAGAGTTATGATCATTTGAAGTTGACCTAAAAATTCACTTTTGGTAGGATGAAGTAGATCGATCATAACTTTTTGTTTCGATATTCAAATTGGATGAAACCAATTTCATTGGAAATAGGACTCGAAGAGCTTTCCGTTGATATATAGTAGATCACCCAGATCATTATGAACAAGGAGTTATGATCATTTAAAGTTGATATAATAGATTTCTCTCGGACATAGCTCAGATCATTTCAAAGACAATACACAACAAAACAATTTCAGTAATATATAAATATACATCGGGAGCCATCATACTTCCCACCTATCAAAATCAACCACGTTGCGGATTTTTTTCACACTCGAGTTCAAAGCAACTCTATTAAGACCAAAAGGTCAAATCGTTCAAAATATCTCAAATATTCAACAACAATGTGCTTATAACACACACTTTCTCAAAAAAACATAATTTCCAATGGGGATTCATGACCCAAATATCAAAATCATGATAAATATCATTCAAGATTCATGCTATATATCTCTGCACATGTAAATTCATCTTTCAAAATTATAAACATCATGATTTTATAATAATCATCATAAGATATAGGTTCATGCTTCAAATTCGTAAAAATCAAATAAAAATCACGCCTTTGTAAATAAAATTACTTTTGAGCACATAAACGAAAGAGAGTTCTTGTTGAAAAACCACACTTACCTTGAATGATGAAATTTAGATCGATACTCATTTTTGAGAAGTCAATCGTTCCTTTGAATGATGGTTCTTGGAGTTCTTGCACTAGGAACTTGGAATCTTGAAAAATTTGTAGAATTAATGGTGAACTTTGGAGGTTCTTGAAGTTGGATGTTGGAGCTTAGGGTTTTATTTTTGAGGGAATTTGATGAAATATAACATATAATACTTTTAATAGGCTTTAATATAGGGCTTGGACGGATTTTGGGAGAGGGGGAATGACCAAAATGCCACTAAAAATCAAATAATTCTCGAATCTGTCCTTGGATGGACTGTTTTGATAGTCTGAAGTAGATCAATCATAACATTTTACTCCGATATCCAAATTAGATGAAACTAATTTCATCAGAAAGAGAACTCTCATATCTTTCCGTTTATATATAGTATCTCACCCAGATCATTATGTACTAGGAGTTATGATCATTTGAAGTTGACACAAAAATTGCTTTTTATAGGCTAAAGTAGATCGACCATAACTTTTTCCTCTGATAGACAAACTGGATGAAACCAATTTCATTGGAAAGAAGACTCGCTGAGCTTTTCGTTGATATATAGTAGATCACCTAGATCATTATTAACAAGGAGTTATGATCATTAAAAGTTGATATAATAGATTTCTCCCGGACTTAGCTCAGATCATTTCAAAGACAATCCACAACAAAACAAATTTAGTAATATATAAATATACATCGGGAGCCATCATGCTTTCCATCTATCAAAATCAACTACATTGTGGATTTCTTTCACCCTCGAGTTCAAAGCAACTCTATTAAGACAAAAGGTCAAATCATTCAAAATATCTCAAATATTCAACATCAACGTGCTTATAACACACACTTTCTAAAAAAACAAATTTCCAATGGGGATTCATGACCCAAATATCAAAATCATGACAAATATCGTTCAAGATTCATGCTTTATATCTCAACACATATAAATTCATCTTTCAAAATCATAAACATCAAGATTTCATAATAATTATCATAAGATATGGGTTCATGCTTCAAATTCGTAAAAATCAAATAAAAATCATGCCTTTGTAAAGAAAATTACTTTTGAGCATCAGAACAAAAGAAAGTTCTTGTTGAAAAACTTCACATACCTTGAATGATGAAGTTTAGATCGATAATTATTTTTGTGATGTTAATCGTGCCTTTGAATGATGGTTCTTGGAATTCTTGCACTAGGAACTTGAAATCTTGAATAAATTTGCAGAATTAATGGTAAACTTTGGAGGTTCTTGAAGTTGGATGTAGGAGCTTAGGGTTTTATTTTTGAGGGAATTTAATGAAATATAATAGATAATGCTTCTAATAGGCTTTAATATGGGGTTTGGAGGGATTTTGGGTGAGGGGGAATGACCAAAATGCCCCTAAAAATCAAATAATCCTTCAATCTGTCCTTTGGTGGACTATTTTGATAGTCTGAAGTAGATTAACCATAACGTTTTACTCTGATATTCAAATTGGATAAAACTAATTTCATTGTAAAGAAGACTCTCATATATTTCCATTGATATATAGTATCTCACCCAGATAATTGTATGCGAGGAGTTATGATCATTTGAAATAGACCCAAAAATTTACTTTTGATAGGCTGAAGTAGATCGACCATAACTTTTTGCTCCGATAGACAAATTTGATGAAACCAATTTCATTGGAAAGCGGTATCGCAAAGATTTCTGTTGATATATAGTGGATCACCTAGATCATTATGTACAAGGAGTTATGATTTTTTAAATTTGGAGCAAAACTACGTCATGCCTCAGTACTTTTTCCTGCACGTTTTACTATTCACTCCTATTCATGATTTGATCAGAATGTTCATAACTCATCGCTCGGGTGTCTATTTTGGCTGATCCACATATCGTTGGAAACATTATTTGATACTCTATGCAATGGTGGGTCATAATCTAAGACATTCCACACGAAAAATTTATAATTCATTCTAGAAGATAGAACCCAACATTTTTACGCACAAAATTTTAACGAAAATTTTTCTAGGGTATTACATCAATGCATAGTGAGATATGTTGGGATAGAGATTCAAATCATCTAAATGAAAATAAAACTGATAGAGGGAGGGGGTTCTTGGCACAAAAGATGGGAAGAAACCCATCATGCCATGAAAGTGATGCGTATCCTTTTATTTATGCATGATAGAGTAGATTTTATTTTTGTTTATGCATAATCCATGAAATTATAGTTCAATTTGGAATGGATATAAGGAATTGAAAAAGGGAAAATATGGAATGTTTTCATGGTGCACTAAACAAAGGAAACTAGAGGTGTAAAAATGCACTCTGTTACCTCAAATACGGTTTCTAAGCCACGATCGCAGTTAATTATGTGTCTGTGATTGTAGAAATCTCACCGTAATTATGGTCTGGTCAAATTTAAAGACCATTCTAAATCAATTCCTCCCAGACATCCCCTCAAATTTAACTATAAAATTCCAACTATCTGTGGCTATATTTTGAACAACTCAAAGGCATCTTTGCATATACTCTGCATCAATAGTTCGGTAAGTGTTTCAGATTCTTGTTTTTAGTTGTTATGGGTAGGCCTTAAGGTGCATGAACTAAATAGGGCCTAAAATTATATTTCTCATTGCTAAATGGTAGTTTCTTAGTACTTGTATGGTGATTAACTATTAAATAGGGAGTGCACAAAAGTGGGGAAGTCTTGAGTACCCAAAGTTGTTTGAAATTGAGTAAAACATAGGGTGCACAGCTAGTAGCTGATTAATTGCCCAAACGTGTCAATGGCTAGTTATTTTTGCATTTTTGGGGCATAATCAGATACTTAGAATGCATGTTTCATGTAATTAATGATTAATTTTTATTTTTGAATACATTTTGGCCGGAAAAATAGAATTTAACAGTCAGGTCTCAGGTACCACAATCGCAACCATTAGACCACAATCGCAGCACACACGATCATTGTCTTATGGTTGTAATCATAGCAGCCATTATTGCAATCACTATAACAAAGACTCCAATTTATCCTGGACCGAAATTTTTGCCGTTTACATTTTTGTTCAAACACCACCAAGTACCCATCCTATGAAATTTAGTAGAAAATATAGTGAAATATAATCATGCAAATTTTGATCATGAATTATTTTGCATTGTCCCCATATTTTGCACCTTTCCACCATGGATAAAATCGACCACATACGGTTTATGACTTTCGAATGCATATTATGATGATTTCCCAAGGACTAAGCTGCTACCAAAAAGGGGTATATGCTTTGAGAAAGTGACAAATAATCTTCTAGCATTTTATGCTAGACTCGTGTCCATCATATAGAGTTATTTTTCCCCCGATCAATTATAGGGAAAAGTAGTACTAGATGCAAGAGTTCTATGCTAATCTTAACGTAGTGTCTTTTTCAAACTTGGTTATCTGAATTTAGGAGTGGATGTGAATTTTTTAGAGGAACGAATAAATGAACTGTATAGGCTCCCAAATACAAACATGGCTACTTTTGAGGCAAAGGGATAAAAGTCGTGCAATTTGATGAAAGAGAAACTATGCCTAGGAAATGAGGTTTCATGGGCAGTAAAAAAGGGTATCTCTATGAACGACTTCACAATAGAGGTCGGATATGGCTGAACATTATTTGTAGCCTGATCTCTCCTTATATGCACTTGACTGCAGCTACAGATATATGTTCCCGCGTGGTATCCTTTATACTCAACCACATTACTCTAAATTTTGTTCGTTTGGTGATATCTGCTATGAATTTCTATGAGAACCATTATGTTATGCATCTCTTATTCCCTTCTCAATTACTGAGATATGTAGGAGAGTAGTGGTGGTGGAATACCCTAATGACTCTTGGGTGCACCTTGGAACCCTTATTTACCCTTTTAAGGTTCGGAGTGAGGGTGCACTTTGCAAAAAAAAATAGATCGAAGTAGTGAAGTCGATAGTAAAGAAGTCAGAGTCATATAGATCACCCACTGTCAGGCCTCTAGAAGATATTGGTGCTGATATTAGGGTCATCAAGGAGCTTGTATAAGGAATACCTCAGGGACTAGGAGAGCCTCCCATAAGGCTTCACTCTTATGTGTCTCATGCAGATTATGAGAAGTATCAAGAGGAGCAACAAACATAGGTAGCTGATATTGCTTGGCTTGAGATGAAATATTTAGCAATGGAAGAGTATCCTATAGAGCTTTGGACCACCCATAAGAACATGAAGAAACGGGAGAAAAAGAGAGAAAAGTTCTTCAGCAAGATCCAAAAGGAGGTGAAAGGCCTATGAAAAGTCCTGAAACCCCGTAACATACAACCTTCTCCCAGAGTAGAAAGTAACAATGAGGACCAAGCGGAGTGGTTAGGTTTTGATACTAGTGGTGATGGTGATGATTTAGCAGAAGAGAGCAACTTTTATTGTAAATTTAGGGAGCACCCTTTTCTTTTACTTTATTGCTTATGTAGTAAGGATATTGCTATCAATTGAGTTGGGGGTCCTAGTTCCATATTTGCAGGCTCGGATGCTAGTACCCAAATTTTTGTTACCGAGATATTTTATGGATGTTTTCATGATATTTTGGATGATTTTTATTTTTTTTAAGTTGTATTATTTGGGTAATCTGATGGTTCCCCATTTCATAGATTAGTCATTTTGTTTGTTTTTACATCTTTTATTTTACTTTATATTTATTTTAGTTATGATGATAATTGATGAGCTTTTACATATGATAGATTGTGTGATAATATTTTTAAGAAAAAAACATCGTAATTGATTTTGAGCCATGGATGCAGGAAAGTCTAAGTACCCGAGGCATTGATGTCACAAATAGAAAGAAAATCGGAGTACTTATGTCATTTTTTATTTGGGATCACATTCATACCTATGGCAAAAATAAGTAGCTATATGGTTGGTTTGCCCATATAAAAGTCACAATGTGAAACAAAGGCTTGGGTTGTTTCCATGGGTAGCAAATTTTGTATGGTTCAAATGCAAAACAAATGCCTCTCTATGTACAAAAGTTTTGAAAAATCAAGGGCTTAGATGTGAGCGACCTTGTACCAATAGTTTTTTTATTTTTGTGACTCCAAAAATTTTTGCCTGTGAAAATTGATCGATACTCTATTTTTGTCTCTAAGGAGAGGAAATTGAGCCTCCTTGGAGAATTTCCATGCCATGTGTGGTGAGCTCAATTGTCCAAATCTCATATGCACTTGTTCCATCTATACCTTTCCCCATTAGTATATCAAGATAATTTTAATTGTACTTGGTTTATGACATGATCTTAGGCCATCTTTATGACTTTGGAAGTCCACTTTAGCCTAAAAAGTGTACCCTTGCGTAGATGTTATCCCTATTCACGCATTTTGAGCCTTTATACCCTTCCTTGGAAAACACATTGCAAGTCTTGAGATGTTTAATTTTTATCTCTCTTTTGAACTCTACCCTCCTTGGACTAAAAATTGCAACTTGAGGCTAAAAGCCTAAGTTGGGGTGGTGATGATTGAAAAACATAACTTTTTTCTATGAATTTGTGAGTGAGTTCCTATTAGCTAAAGTGTTGAGAACAAATGAATAAGAAAAAAGGAAAAGATCAAACAAAGGAAATAGAAGCACAAAGGGTGCAAGAAAAAAGAACGAAAAGATTGGTGAACCAAGGAAAAGTGAATACAAAAAGAAGTGGCCCATGAAGAAAAGTTTTATAAAATAGTATGATATAGATGTTCAAGGATAGAATAGCCATGTTCTTCCTAAATGATATCTTACCCTATCCCAAACCTGCATTACAAATACAGATAGCCCTTTGAGATCTCCAACCAAGTGCATTCATTATAGTGATGATTAAAAGTAGGGCAAGCCTATGACATGGTACTTGTTAACATCGAGAGTTATTCAGAGAGAGAGAGTTTTTCACTTAAATTCCTTGTTACATACTTGATAACTTGGTGTGTTGATTTTCTTTCTTGGGAGGAGGCATGCAACCAAGTTGAGGTGGGTGATTTCTCCATCTCCCAGAAAAATGAGGAAAAATGAGTATTTCATTATTATGGTAAAAGTTGATTTATTTCTAAAGTATTAGTGATTGTTGCATGGTTTCTTTTTGATGTATTTTGCATCCTTGGATATTGACTTTTATTATTTTGAGGGTTGTCAGGAGAATAGCTTTTTCCATATCTTAAGAGATACTTTTGGTAGTAACTAAGCTTAAAGTTATTGTGATCGTTAAATTTAGGCATAAATATCCATTGTCTCATGGTAAGAGGTAATGTTGCATGACTAAAAAACAATGCTTTAAGTTGGGGGAATTGATAATTAGTGAATTCAACACATATTTTCACTCACATTCATGCACATTAACATGATTTAAATGTATAAATGAGACATATATGTGATTAAATGCACTAACTTCAACATTTTGTAGCCATACAGGTTATAAGATGGAAATATATGGATTTGAGATAAAAAGGATCAAAAGAGAGAAATAATACAGCTGGAAGACCTAGAGAAAAAATAGGCCTCAATTAACATGATCTCGATCTGAGGGCCAAAATCATGGCCAGTTAAGATACGTCAACATACCTTGATCATTTAAAATCAA
The DNA here is from genome assembly GCF_002878395.1 of Capsicum annuum. Lineage (NCBI taxonomy): Eukaryota > Viridiplantae > Streptophyta > Magnoliopsida > Solanales > Solanaceae > Capsicum > Capsicum annuum. The sequence continues at coordinate 109,884,524 of NC_061117.1, forward strand.
CCAAAATAGTTGCACCTTAGGTTTGAACTTAACAAGTAACTTTAATTTAAATGATATATAGTAGCCACTCATATTGTTCCTCGTGGATTCGACCCCGACTAAATGTTGAGTAATTATATTAATGACAACCGTCTTGGACTTAAATTGACGTGTAAGTTTAGCATTATCAGCTATTACAAGTGCAATTTGTGGCTTTGGTAAGTTCTTGGGAATGTTTTGATGATTCATGCCATCCAGTCGGTATAAAATTGATAGTGTGTGCCTTTAGCCTATCAGTTTTCTCTAATGTGATTTTTGTTCTCATCTATATTACAATCTCCACTTTAGAAGGAAAAAATATGATTATGCTTGATTTTTTATGGAAAGGTTGAGTTGGATAATTAGCCTTGGTTCAGACTTGTTGTCTTCAATTTTGGATTTGATTTTTTGTAATGACGTCTTAAGAGTTATGATAGATTTAGAGTATGGATGCTTACCCGTCTACATGATTGTTTTTGATAGTTGAGATCATGCGACTCAATATTTGTCTTGAGATTCTTTCTAGGAGTTGTAAATTTTGGGTGTAGACTTCATTTATAGGCATATCTTAGATACGTTTTCATCTATAGGTTGGCTAAGCCTACTCCTTGTCTATCTATTCATTCTTCTTCAGTTCAAGTGGTTTGTGGTTTATAGATGTTCAGATGGTATCCCATTAGTAGTTGAGGATGGCTTTTTCCAATCCTAAACTTCACTTTAAGCTTTGTCTAAATTTTAGATGATCTACTCATCAGAAGTTTTGAGCTTGGGTTGGATTCCACATGGATTCATCCTCAATTGATGAGAAATCCTTGAGAGGATCATTAAGTGGTAAGTGATGAGCTTCAGACTTTTTAAAGTCAGTTTTGAGGGTCATTTGGGCCTGTTATAGCATAGCCATAGATTGCAGACTTTGACAATCTCCATTTTTGCGCCTAATTAGTTCCTTGTGGTGCTTATTCTGATGCTTGTTGTTGTGGATTTTGATGGATCAACTTTAGTTCTTTGAGGAAAGTGCAATAGAGTTACATAGATAGGACTCGGGCAATATTCATTTTTGTTTGGTTAAGATAACAAGTTTGTAAAGAAAAAAAGGAGGTATATTCTGATATTGGAGTTAGTTGTAATTCGTACCTTGGTTCACCTTTGGATGGATATTTATTTGTTTGATTGTGATGGTATAGGTGTGGTATTAGTATTTATGGGATGAATTTGCATGCATCAGCCTTCCTTAATTCAATTGAAGACCAATTAGTTTTTGAAGTCGGGTTCTATTTTTTTGAGAAGTAAATTAAAGAAGTTAGTTGCAAAAGTGATACCTATGGAAAAATACCTTGGACATGTTATCTTTTCTTAGAGGTTATTTGGGGATCCTTCCTCAAAGACTTCAGACCCAGTACCTCATCTATTTTAGTTTTCATCATATTTCTATCCTTTGACTTTTACAGATGGAAGTCCTTTTAGTAGTAGATATTGTTATGACCATCTTTGTTATTTCCTAGATTAATGTGTATTTCTAGTATTTTAAGTCTTCCCATAGCAGTTACAAGTTATTTGTGAGTTGCTGAAACTATTGGTTCAGTTATCAAAGAGTTTCTTTGGGTTTTAGGCTTATTTTCCTATTTTACACATTTTGTTGTTAAGGATTTGGTGTCGAACCAAAATTCCTTGAAGGCAACCTCGAATAAGAATTCAATAGTGTCACCAACTCCTGAATGTTGATTTTAGGCTAGGGGACCCTTGGTTCAGGTTTAGAGGCATCTAAACTCATTTTACGATATTGGATTGATTATATAAAAAATTATACTATAGTTCTTGCCCCACGTTTAGTCTAAACAATCTCGAATGAAAGTATTAAGGAGTCCATAAAGTCCTCAATGTTGAATTTTCTATGGTGGCATAGTTTATTTTCGTGTATAGGGCTCCTAACAAATTTGAGCACTTAGTCGAAGTCTATTTTTGGACTGACCAAAATCTGGCACCTAATATCTATTATGACTACTTTAGCAGTCATGGAGCCGCATTAGCGACAAGCAGTTTAGCTCCCGTGAGATGCTTAGTGGCCTTGGTCATTAGTCTAGGGTCATCTTTAGCAGTCAAGGGCTACTTAAGTTGGCCCCACTTTAGCATTGTAGTGATATCTTTACTAGTATCCTTCCCTCATGCTAGATTGATTTAATGGTCAAGGAGTCACTTTAGTGGCACCTAGGGGTGGATAAATCCCTTTTCTTCGCACAATTTCCAATCATTTTATTCATTGTTCTCACACCATTTTGAGTGCTTGAGAAGAGTTAAAAAAGGGGAATCATCCATTGAAACTATGGTAAGATGACGTAATGCTTCTTGATCATTTCCCATTTCTATTTGTGTCCATCCTATTTCATAGTGTATTCTTCACAACTAGGTCCTTAAATTCTTAAACTTTAGAGACTGATTTGGGCCTTGATTCATGCACCATTTGTTCTCAATTTTTGTGTAAACATTCTTAGTCCTTTGAGGGACCTCATAATAGATCTAATTTTGGATTTCATTTGTAGGCCTTGCTGGCCCATTAATCACCCAAATTTTAACCAGACTCTTTATATAGAAATATGGGTCTTATTATACTTCTTACAATGTATAAAATACTATTTAGATAGCATTGCAGCATTTTGAGATCATTGAGCAAAGGCATACAATTTGTTGATGATTCAAGAACTTGTAGTTTTGGATCAATGTAGACTTTTGTCTGCTCTTCTTCATAAGATAGTCTATTAAATATATATTACATATTATCTAAGAATATTTGGATGTTATTGTGGGTATAACACCATGACTTAACCTAAATTATGACTTTGGGGGATAGATTAGTGAATCAAATCTTAAGATGAAATATTTGTTATGCCTATAGGATCCTATTACCCTAGGTTACTCTAAGTTAGACCTAGTGGAGTCTAAGGACTCTTTAGTATAAGGCTTACTACTTGACCCAATTGATTATCATGATTTCACAAATTATGATATTATGGTTATGCTGGTGATATATATTATTGGGCCCAAGGCCATGAATATGATATTAGTTGGACTCCTGGTGAGTAATTTATCTTTATCAAGGATTTATCCATAGACTATAGACATTTAGATGCTTATAATTGTATTGTTTGTATACTGATGGTAGCATGGATAGTTTTAATACATTCATGGTCACTTAATGGTATGATTCTAAATAACGATGTTTTTTTACTACTATTTTCTTAAAAGGGGATTTATTCCTATTTTTCACTCTTAAAATTGATTATTTGATAATGTGAATTATACCACCTTAATGGATGATTTATGAGCTTTTGAGACAAAAAAATAATCTTTTAGAGATTTGATCGAGATCAATTTTGGTTCATGATTTTATCACTACTATTTACTTTAGTTGAGAAAGATTCCAGCACTTTCTAATCTTTGATACTGACTCAGTCATTCGTTTGACCCTGGGCAAAAGATTTACAGGCTTACACTCTTTAATCCATAGTTTGGGTTCCTGCATTTATTATATAGATACATATCTCTGGTACTAGATGGAATAGATATATGATGATAATGATAATGATGATTGGGAATCCTAGTTCAGGACCAGTTCTGTGTATATGGGTACTTTCGTACCCCCTAGGGGCCCTTGTCTATGAGCCATCATATCAGAGAAAAGAGATGATCATAGGTCCTATCTTTATGAGCCATCAATTTCGTGGAGTTTTATACACAAGCTTATATTATGGGTCTTATATTAATTTCTATTTTATGGATTTACTTAAATTAATTTATGCATATGCATTGCCTACCACTAGTATGTTGTGTTTGTTCCTATATTTTTTAGCCTTATAGGGAATTACATCGTATAGGTTTTGAGTATTATGTGTTGTGCGATGATTGAGACTTCTGAGTTATGAGACTTTGTTTAAGTATTATTTGTCCAGACTAGCCGGTTACTGTATTATTTTTTACCACCCTTAAGGTATTTTTCTATATTTTTACTTATTTTCTCTGTTAGAGCTTTCCTATAGCAGGCCTAGGTCATTTCTGACTTATTGGGACTAACTATTTAATTATCGGGTAGATCATTTGGTGTTAAAAGTCGATTCCTTATCTAGAAGTCTTCACGGGTTCTAAATGTCCACTAGGCTAAAACTTTACTCAAACAATCTCGTTTGCCAATTCTAACCATTCTAACAACTCTAGAATGTTGATTTTGGGCTAGGTGGACTCTTAGCTTGGGTCTCGAGGAATTCGAGCTCATTTTGACCTATTGGTTAGAAATTTAAGGAGATGAAATATGGGTGTGAGACCCACTTTTAGTGAAAATGACCTAAAAAGGAATTTCCACTAGGGTAGCATAGTTCATTTGCGTATATAGAATTTAAGATGAATCCCAAGGGGTTAACAGAGACTTGGAAAATTTCAAATTCTTTTTAGAATGGTGCACTCGCTCATAATGATCGATGGGTCGCGATCGCGATACCTTGACAGGGCATAATATGTTGCGATTGTAGTGCATTATGTCATAAATTCAACTTACCCAACAACCACCGTACTTCATGATCGCGATAGTCAGGTCACGATAGCGACTCTCTAGCACCTGGCAAGGGTATAAAAATCACCCTTTTTGCCCAGTTTTCACCCTTCTTCATCCATTTCTAAGAGAGTTAAACCCTAATTATTGAGGAAGCTTAGGATTACATTGTTTGGCTGATATGGGGATGTTGGATAATGATTATTACGTGATTATCCTTTGAAATTATGTTAAGATTTTTTCATATTCTTGGTTGATTTCTCCTTTTCTTCTCTAAAATCCCAAAAAACTTGGTGACCTAACTTTAGCACTAATGTATCTCAAGTTTAACCCATTTTTTAGGGTAATTACTCCTTGAGAATAAGGAAATATTGGGTTACCTTCAAAAATGTGATTTTCATAATTTGTACCCACGTGATATTTTTGTGTACCCGAAGCACAATAGTCCAATATGGGTATCATTGTTCTCGTATTAATGAGTAAAATGTGATTTTATTATTGCAACATCTTGCAGAAGCTTCTCGGAAAGGAAAGTCGGTGATTTAATGGATTCTTTGAGCTTTCTTTGACGTCCAGGAAGGCTAGGTTTCCTCTCTTTTAGTTTAAGCTATGTTATAGTATAATAATGATATTATGTTTGATTTGGGATGGATTTTAGATGTTGATAGTGGGATTGGCAATGCATGGATTGGTTGGACCGTTTAGGCTATGAGTAAACTGTGATTTAGGCATAGTTGACTTAGTTGTACTTGTTTTAGGTAAGATTTCAATCTTACAGTTGATTGTGGAATAGTTAACTTCTACAAGTGGATTTAGATAACTTAAGCTAGTCCGGGGTAGAAATTTGCCTAAAACTTCTACAAGTGGTTTATTAGTTACATACTTATAATTTTAAGCTTTTGAAATTTACTATGATATTGATGTTATGACATTAAGGACATTGGGGTGTAATATTGAAAATAGGGATACTTTCTTAGTCTAAAAGTGATAAAAAGGCAATAATGTGGCATGTCATGGATGGATTCTAGTTGTATCATGGAAGATGGAAATGATGGTGGTTCAATTTATTCTTTACATAATAGTATCCTCCAGGGTAATGGGGTCCTACATTAGTTTATTTACTTTTCCACACTTATTGGCTTATGGGGGCCAATTTTGTAGTTATAATTTCTTATTCTTTATATTATTGTTCTGATTTATTTATTTGATTATGTACAACATTTTTGGAGTTATGTAAAGGTTATCTCCTTTTCTTGAATCATTTAGGTTATTTTGCATTTTATCGCATTTATATAAAGATTTACCTTCGTCGGCTAATAAGGCTGAAATACCTTAAATTTTGTTCATTGAAAATTCCTTAATCCTTGAGCTTACTGCCCTAACTACGAAGCATCCTATGAGTTGTAGTGTGTCTTTATGGGTCGTACGACCGAAGTCACAAGGTATCCAGTGAGATTTTCCTGATTCACTATCTTGATTACGTCTTAGGGCTACGAGTTTTAAAGACAAATGCTGAGTCATATGGTCCTAATCGTAGGGTGTCTAGTGTATACCCAAGTGGTTTTTGTGTTGACTATGACTGGACCTTACGAGTTATAAGATCTCATTATGAGCCATGGTTACTAGTCATAGGGTCAACAGTATGTGTGATTGGTGATAAAGTCTAGACTATGACTAGTTGAGATGAATCACAATGAGTCTTAATGAGTCGTTGTGAGACCCATAACGACTGGCGACCAATTTTTAGTCTTTTTACAATGGTTATTTTGGACAATTCCCTCTTGCCCTAAACATAATACACGACCTATAAACATTATTGTAACCTCATTATCACCATAACACTATCAAAGCATATCCTTCTCTCTCTTAAATACTCTTAAGTAAAGGAAGCTAGGGTTTCCTTAAGATTAAGGATCTAGGGGTCAATTCAAAGTTTCTTCGTCATAATTCTTACTATTTTAGGCATGTGATTCTACCCTCAAACTTGTTTTCCTTAAAGCATGATATTTAAATGAGTATTGATGTGAAATTGAATAAGGGTTTTGACATGGGTTAAGGGTTTTAAATGGTTAGTTCTTAACTTTTTTTCCATGAATTATTATGCATTGTTTATGCTTTATCAATGGTTTTGAACTTATAGGGTGCATGAGTAATGCTAACAAACAAAGGATTATGGTTTCCCCCAATTTTGTGAATAATGACAATTAAATTGGTAAAAACTTCAACTAAATATTGTGAAATTAGTTTTTAAAGAAATTTACCATACTTCTTCTTCTTCTGCATAGTGTGTAGTTGATCGTGGGATATTTCATGACTCAGACTGAAGTGGTGATCTTCCATACTTTGAAAGGCTTCATTTCATCTTATAGCTTCTTTATGTCATAGACTTTGCTTATAGTTGTTTTTGGCTATCTCAGGGGCTTGTCCCAACTTTATTGATTTCAGTTTTGATTAGAAGGTTTTGTGGATTACTTTGCACTTGGTTATTTATATTGGTTATCGATATTAGTTTTATTTATGACATATCATATGGGTCTTTAGTTTTATCTATTCTATTTTGTTATATGTTCAAAATTAAGTATTCGTTAGTATGTAAACTCTGCTTGAATAGGTAAAGGGGTTATCTCTGGCCCAAGGTAGATTTGAGATATCCATCACCGTCAGGCCCTGGTTTGGGTCATAACAAAGTTTATATTAGCGCCAGGTTCATGGTAAATTTGTTGTTCGCAGAGTAATGTTATGTAGAGTTTCTTTTATAGGTATGCATTGTACCACGATTGTAAAGGAGAGGCTATGAGGTATTTAGGAATGTATCCTATTCTTGTTGTTCTATTTTTAGTCTACCTAGCCTAAAGACTTAAATCTCCTCTGATTTTTGTTTTTCTCTTTTCAAATCTTGTCTCCAAGAATATCTAATACACATAAAACCTTTTTTATCATACTTGAGGACAATATGTATGGATCTCTCTGTTCTTATGCGTTACAAACTCAATCTAGGGTCACTACTTTTTACTACCCTTGTGGAGTCCCACTAGTCCCTACAGTCTACCTAAAGATTCGTGGGATGATGATATTTATGCCCCACTCCCCGAGGAGAATTTTATAATGTTTAGATTAGTTTTTCTCTTCATCTATTAACCCAGATAGTATTCTCTCTATCAGGCAGTATGGCCTTATTGGTTAGAGAAAAACTCATGCAGGGATAGGGGAGTAACCAAACAACAAGTTCAGATATTCGAAAGAGGGTGAGGGTGATCACAATAGCGGTTGACATAAGAGAGGGTGAACCAAGGAGGGGAATTTGGGTACTTTTTCTTTATACCAAATAGGCTAGAGCCCCTTACCCAAATTTATTTGGTAATCATCATTAGTAATATAAAAGTGTTCCTAGCGCACAGGGTGCCCAATATCAGTCTAGTGGAGCCTAATTATTCCAACCCTATTCACTTTGTCAGTTATACGATCAGTGGCAGCGTAGATTTTGTCATAAGGCAAAGAATCGATTCTTCTACTATGGTCGTCCTAGTCATATGCAGTGACATTATTCTTCTTCTAGTGTAGCCATTGGATTTAATAAGATTTCAATTGCTAGTTCATTAACTTTCTCACCAAAGTATGCTACTTCTAGCTCTGGCATGGGTCAAACCTGTGCTATGCCTTTACAACCTGTCAAGAGTCGGAGGCATCTTCTGACTTAGTCATGAGTACTTTAAAACTTTCTCTCATGATGTGTATTGCTTTCTTGATCAAGGGTTCTATATGACCCCATATGTGGCTGTTTATTTTAGTTATGGTCCTGAGTGCATTTTAGACCACTTTTTTGTGTCTACCCCTGTGGGTGACTCTATTATGGGTAGAAAAAGATTATAAGGGTTGTGTTATATCTATCTGTGGTAGGGAGACACTAGTATACTTAATGGAGTTTGATATGGTTTATTTTAAGGTTATCTTAGGGATCGGTTGGCTCCAATCGTGACATGTTTCTCTTGATTATCAGACCTGAAGTGTCAGTTTCTAATTCCTTAATGGGTCGGTGAATGATTGGGAAGGAATCTCTTTAGTACCTAAAGTAATATTAATTTAATATCTTAGAGCTCAAAAGCTAATTTTAGGAGTGTCCTTAGCATTTGGTCTGAGTTAAAGGCTCTAATTCAAAGAGTCCTTATTTACAATCCCTTCTTATGGTTAATGAATTTTTTGGGGTATTTTCCTATTATCTTCCTAGTGTTCCTCCTGATAGGGAAGTAGAGTTGGGATTGACCTTCTCTCGAATTCTTGTCCAGTCTTTATCCCAACGTATGGAATGACTCCAACTAAGTTGAACTGGTTAACAGATCTTTTTGTTAGTGGTTTTATCTACCCAGTTATTCTTTGTGGGATACTCTGCTTCTCTTAGTGTGTAGTAAAGATGTATCCCTCCGTGTATGAATAGATTACCGACAGTCAAATAAGTAGTTCAGGGAAATCTCTTTATGTGCGGGACTAGTATATTACATGAGGTATTTTGTTAGCGGTTCTTGATTTTTTTTGAAAACAAGTTTAAACTTTAGATATTTATTATGGTGAAAAGAATGTGTTAGCTCGAGGATAGAGATGTGCGATTTGTGGAACTAAATTGTTAGTCTTGATAGGATGTGTGAAAGGGATAAGGTTGATAACTTAGGAAATATTGGAGTGGGAAATTCTGATAGATAGGCCGTAGGTCTAGGGTTGAACCGATGAATTTGGGGCTAATTTATTAGATGGATTAGGGCATGGAGTTTATTAGAATATGTTGAACCCTAGATAGCATCTGGGTAGATAAGGTTTAAGTATATGTGTGTTAAGTGTCTCTAGTACATATACATAGCGATACCCCATTGAGCAAAGTGTTGTGCTTATAGGTTTAGTAAGATGGAGAAAGAGGGTTGATAATAAATTTTCTCCTTGTGGTTGGCTTAAGGGGGATTTGAGGTGAGTCTACTCCTACTCTAGCAATTCTCTCCTATTTCAATTAAGTGGCCACTATACCAGTGACATACATTTTTTAATAGAGCTTATGCTTAAGGCCCGCATTATCTATGCCACTTATGTCCATGCTCCAGCCCCTTCACTAAAAGCAATAATGGATCTCAAAAATCCGAGCTTCCAAGTGTTCCAACTGTACATTATGAAATTCATGATCCTTAAACTCATGTCTCACGTTATGTTTAGTTTAAAGAAAGAATAGTTTCAAGAGGAAATCCTTTCCCGATATCCTAAATATATATATCTCTTCTCTATGTTATATGACCCATGATATCACACTCTTATTTCTCACCGAGTCCAGTATGGACTCATGTGATGTTATTTTTATTCTTGAGCGACCCTCTGTTTATGATTTTGATGAATTCTATGAAAGGTTTCATACCTATGGTAATATATCTCTTTTCATGGGTCTTACCTTGAGTAGTACGACTAATAGGGTTCATAATTGAGAAGTAACCCTCCCTTCCTTCATTCTTACACTTTAGTTCTATAGTGGCCCTCTTTTTTGGTAGTATGCTATTGAAGTGTATTAATGCTATAGAAATGGGGAATGTATGTTCTCTGATGTGATGATTTGAGAGGTGACGACTTGAGCTAAAGCCATAGATAAAATAGGAGATTAGGACGAACTCCTATTTTACAAAATAGTTGAGAAGGGGAGTTATGAAACCTTTGTGATAGTATTACGTTGGGAAATCTACGAAGGTGGTGTAAAAAATATAGGCATAATTGGTATGATAGACGAGCATACAAACCATGGAGTTATATGCATTATTACTCCTTCATTTAAGATTTGATGTTACTTGACTGTTTTAATGAACTGGAGTCATATTATTGGAAGGGTGTAACGTATAGGATCCCATGGCTTACACTATCACCTTTAACTCCAAGTTAGGCTTTAACATGGGAGGAATATGCAGTTATGCTCAGGCCTTGTAGTTATATGTTTTTTCATAACTAAAGCAAAGTGGAAGAGTGTGGTTATACAAACGAGTTACTTGATGCTTTATTTGGGGTAAAGGATACTTTCTGGGAGGATAGAAAGGACATGAGGTCAAAATGTCCATTCATGTTTCTCCTTTTTGAAAATCGTGCTTAAGATATATGTTGATCTTGATATCTTTATTTTTTGACTTTGTTAAAAAATTGTGGTTTCATGAGTATCTTTGTTCTCTATCTTTGTTAAAGGTAAATTTGGATGTTTTTTCGTGTTAAATCATGTCAAATGATGACTTGATCCATTATTCGAGGACAAAAGATCCTATGGGGAGAATGAAATACCATAGATTTTGTCCTTGAAATTTCCTTGAACCTTGAGCTCACTACCCTAACTATGACTTTTTCTATGAGTTTTAGCGTGTCTTTATAAGTCATAGGAGGTAAGTCATAAGGTGTCCAGTGAGAATTTCTTGTCAGTATCTTGATTACGACATAAGGCCACAAGTTGTAAAGACTCATAACGAGTCGTTTGGTCCCAATCATAAAGTGTCCCGTGTATACCAAAGTTGTTTATTTCTTGACTATGATTGGACCCTAAAAGTCTTAGGGTCAATAGTGTGTGTGCTTGGTGACATTTTCTTAACTGCGACTCATGGAGATGGGTCACAATGAGTCTTAACAAGTTGTTATGAGACCCGTAGTGACTGTAGACCAATTTATAATCTTTTTACTAAGGGTATTTGGAAATTTCTCACTTGCCATAAGAAAAAGCCATGACCTATAAGCTCTATTGAGACTTAATTCAAACCCATAACACAATCAGAACATATCCTATTTTCACTTAATTTCTCTCAAGCAAAGCAAGCTAGGGTTTTTTAATTATTAAAAATCTAGGGGTCAATTCAAGGTTTCTTCTCCATAATTCTTGATATTTGAGGCATGTCACTCTACCCTCAAACTTGTTTTCGTTTAAGCATGTTAAATTACTTTTGATGTGAAATTGAATGAGGATTTTCAAATTGTTGTATCTTAACTTGTTTTTCTTTGAATTATTATGCATTGTTTATGCTTTATCAATGGTTTTGAACTTGTGGGGTGCATGAGTACGGCTAATGAATTAGGGGATCATGATTTTTTTTATTTTTCAAATGAAAATTTCATTAAGAGTAAAATTCAACCCAATATTGTGAAATTAGTTTTGAATATGAAGAGTACACATATTAAACTATCTTTGAAACTATTTTCATGGGATAAGAGGCCTATTTAAGCATATATGGCTTTGAGTTCAGTTGAGTAAACATTTTTGTGTCCCAAATGACTAATTATTTTAAAGTTCTTTTTGGCTGAGGGGTTAGAGTCCCAATAAGTTAAGAAGTTGACATGGCATGATAATGAGCTTTCAAGTGATGTTGGTCTGATGATACCAATGGGATGCCTTAATTCATAATTTATTCACCTAATAGGGAATGTGTGCTAAATTTTTTAATTGGGCTTAAAAGAGGGTTGTGTAGTTGGGCCGTGAAAGTTGTGGTCCCAAGAGACCAACAGTGGAAACTGCCTTTTCCGGCATCGAGGTCTTAATGGCTTGTATTTGAGTTCCTTGCTTTAGACCAAGGAGGCTCGAGTCTCCATTGACTATATGATTGGTAGGTTCGAATCCCCCTTATTACATTACATGATCGGGTGCTTAAGTAACCCTAGTTTATGATTTGGAGTTTTCAGTCCCCCGTGCATATATATATGATTATTCTTCATTTCATGCGGCTACATGCACAGGGCCCAACTAGGGGGTGAGAACTGGGCCCATATATCCTATTGGTATTATTATGATGATTAAGCTATAAAATAAAGGTTAAAGTTTTAAAGTTCATGCCAAGCCTTATTCCCTACCCCATCATGTGATATATATATATACACATATATGTATATTTAAATATATTGGCATATGGTTATGCACACTAGATTTGGATTGGTTTTAAATTATTTGAATTCATGTCTATCTATTAATTCATAGTTCTATATTTGAATTATATTTGTTGCCTTATCCCTGAGTTACATACTAGTTCTCAACCCGCTAACCGTCTACGTGCGTTGTATCCCCATGCGATGTAGGAATTGGGCACACTTTGACTTTCCTGCACAATGAGTAGTTAATCCCGCTATAGTTCGTAAGTCAGACTGAAGTGGTGAACATCCAAAGATTGGAATGTTTCATTTCATGTTATAGCTTCTTTAAGTCAGAGACTTTGCTTCTTAGTTATTTTTTGTTATCATTGTGGGCATGTCCCGACTTTATTGATTTTGGTTTTGATTAAAGGGTTTGTGGATTACTATGGACGTGTGTATTGGTATTCATTATCGGTATTGGTTTGATTTATGACATATCCTAGATATCGTTGAGCTTATCTCTTTTATCTTGTTATATGTTTGCAATTCAGTCACCATTAGTGTGTGTTCTCTATTTGAATAGGTAAAGGAGAGATCTCTGGTCCACGACATACTTGAGATACCCATCCCAGCCATGGCCTAGTTTAGGTCATGACAAAGTGGTATTAGAGAAAGGTTCATGGTTAATTGGGTTTACACAAATCTGTTTCAAGTAGTGTCTCTTTTATAGGTGAGTAATGTGCCTTACTTTTAAGGGTAAGGCTATGATATATTTAGGAATATTCCCATTCTTGTTTTTATATTTTCGGGCAATAGTGTCTAAGGTATTGAATCTCGTATGATTTTGGTTTTTCGCATTTCAGATCATGACTCTTAGAAAATCTAATACTCATAGAAACTCCTCTATCCCACTTCAGGACAATATAGATGGAACTCGCTTTGTTTATGGTATACAGAACCGATCTTGGGTCACTTCTTCTGATTGCCTTAGTGGAGTCCCACCGGTCCCTGCTAGTCCTCCTTACTCCTTGTGCGATGATAATATTTATGCCCCATTGCCCCAAGTAGACGTTTCTAACATTGAGATTCGTAGTTCTATTAATTTTTTAACCTAGCTAGTAGACTCGTTGTCATGTTAGTTCGGTCTTGTGGGTGGGAGAAGAAATCCCAAAAGGATAGAGAAAAAGGAGAACAAGAAGTTTAGATATTCAAAGTAGGGTGGGGGTAATCACAATAGCAGTAGACATAGGAGACAACAAACCAAGGAGGGAATTAGGAAAATTTTGTCTCATATTCATCAGCTAGAGCCTGTTACTCAAAGCTATTTAGTGATCGTCATTATCAAGATGGTAGTGGTCCTAGGGCAAAGGGTGCCTAATATCAGTCTAGTAGAGCCCAGTTAGTCCAACCCTATCCTCCTTATGAATTTCTCAATCAGTGACATCGTGCATTTTGCCGTAATATGAAGAATCGATACTTATCTATTGTCATCCCGGTTATGCAACGACATTGTTGTTTGGCTACTATTACAATTGGAGCTAATAAGATTTTTCTATCTAGTTCTTTGACTTTTCCACCAAAGGTTTGTACTTCTAGCTACGACACTAGATGGAACCATCTCAATTCCTTTACCACCTATCAAGAGTTGGAGGCATCTCCCAACATTGTCACCGGTATGTCAAAGCTTTCTCTCGTGTTGTGTACCTTTTTCTTTATACGGGGTCTCTTTTTTTTATGGAGACCCCATGTATGGCTATTTATTTTGGTTTTGGTCCTAAGAGCATTTTGGACCCCTCTTTTGTGTCTAACCCTGTAGGTGACTCTATTATGGCTAGATGAAATCTATAGGGAGTGTGTGGTATCTATCTTTGATAGGGAGACCGTTGTAGACTTGATAGAGTTGGATATGGTTAATTTTATGTGATCTTAGGGATTAGTTGGCTCTATTCGTGCTACGTTTCTCTCAATAGTAATGCGCAAAATATGAGTATTCATTTCCCCAATGGGCCAATTATTAAGTAAGAAGGAAGTTCTTTAGTACCTAAGGGAAAATTTACTTCTTATCTTAGAGCTCGAAATCTAATTTTGGGGGTATCCATACCATTTGGTCCGAGTTAAATGTTCTAACTAGAAGGGTCCTTCTTTGAAATCTGTTCTCATGGTTAACAAATTTTTGGGGGTTTTCTTCCATTATCTTCCTAGTGTTCCTGCCAATAAGGAAGTATATTTTGGGATTGACCTTCTCCCAGATTCCCGTCCTATCTTTTATCCCTTCATATGGAATGACTCTGGCTTTGTTTAATCAGTTAAAGGATCTTTTTAATTAGGGTTCTGTCCACCTAAGTGATTCTCTGCGGGATGTTCCAGTTCTCTTAGTACATAGTAAAGATGCTTCTCTTTAGATATGTATAGATTATTGGTAGTCAAAGAAGGAAATTAGGGTGACCTCCTTATGGGATGGACTAGTATATTACGAGGGGTATTTCGTTAGTGGCACATGATTATTTTTAGACAGAAAGTTTGAACCTTAGTTGTTGATTATGGTGGAATGAATAAGTTAGCTTGAGGATAGCAGTGCGAGACTTACGGGAGTAAATTTTTAGTCTTGATAGGATGTGTGGAAGGGATGAGGTTGATAACTTAGAAAATATTGGAGTTGGAAATCATGCTAAATAGGCCAGAGGTCTAGGGTTGAATCGATGAATTGGGGGATAAGTTATTAGATCGATTAGGGCATAGAGTTTATAATTATATAATGAACCCTAGATAGAATCTGGGTAGATGAGGTTTAAGTATATGAGTGCAAAATATCTTGAGTACATGTCCACTGTGATACTCGTTAGAGCGGGGTATTGTGCTTAAAGGTTTAGCAAGATGGAGAACGAGAGATGATCTTAAATTTTTACGTAATTATGTGTTTCAGGGGAGAGTCGGGGTAAGTCTACTCCAAATCTAGTAATTCCCTCTTATTTTTGTTAAGAGGGCACTCTACCAGTGCCATATTTATTTTAATGGTGGTTATGCCTAAGGCTCGTTTTCTCTATGCCACGTATGTCTATGCTCCAGTCCCTGAACTAAGAACAATAATATCTATCAAAAATCCAAGCTTCCAAGTGTTCCAGTTATATGTTAAGATGGTCATGATCCATAAAATCATATCTCATGTAATGCTAGTTTAAAGAAATAATAGTTTCAAGTTGCAAGCCTCGCCTTATTCCCTTAATATATAAATCTCAGCTTTATGTTATATGACCCATTGAATACGAACTTATGTTTCTCACCATACCCAACCTGAAGGACTCATGCACTGTTATGTTTATTCCAAAGTGACTCTATCTTTATTATCTAGATGGTTTTTATGAAATGTTTTTGCCTATGGTACCATATCTCTTTTCATGGTTCTCACCTTGAGTTGTACAACTAATAGGGGTCATAATTGGGAAGTAACCCTCCCATCCTTGATTCTTGTATTCTAGTTCCATACTAAGCCTCATTTTTTCTAGTATGCCATGGAAGTGTAGTAATGTTATAGGAATAAGGGATGGATGTTCCCTGATTCAATAACTTTAGAGGTGAATACTCATTCTAAGGCCATAGATCAAAATAGAAGAGTAAGACAAGCTCCTAATAAGTAAAATAGTAGATCAAGAGAGATGTGGTGGAACCCTTGTGAGAGTAATTACGTTAGGAAAAACATGAAAGGGGTACAGTAAAGATAGGCATAAATGGTATGATTGATGGGTATACTAACGGTGGTATTAAATGGATCAATACTCCTTTATTTAGGATTTGAGGTTGCTTTACTGTAGTAATAAGTTGGAGTTGTATTATTAGAGGGGTGTAAAGTATGGCGTCCCATGGCTTACACTAGCACCTTTAACTCTGAGTTAGGCTTTAACATGAGAGGAATATGTAGTTACACTTAATCCATTTAGTTATGTGCTTTGTGGGTGAATTAGTAAAATAAAATGGTGGAATGTTGTTTTCATAGGTAAAGCATAGTGGAGGAGCGTGGTTATACGAACGGATTGCTTAATGCTTCATATTGGGTGAAGCAAACTTTCTGAGAGGCTATAAAGAACCTGAGGCCCAAATATCCATTCTTGTTTCCCCTTCTTGAAAATTATGCTTAAGGTATGTGTTAATCTTGATGTTTTTATTTTCTGACTTTGTTAAAAAAAATTGTGGATTCTTTTGCATCTTGGTTTTCTTTCTTTGTTACAATTAAGTGTGGTTATTTTTCCTTGTTAAACCGTGCCAATGGATGCTTTGACCCATCATTCGAGGATGAATGATCCTAAAGGGGGAGAATGAAACACCCAAAATTTTTGGTCCTTAACAATTCCTTGACCCTTGAGCTTACTGCCAGACTACAACTCTTCCTACGTGTTGTAGTGTATCTTTATGGGTCATAGGACCCATGTCGTAAGGTGTCCAGTGACATTTTCTTGAATCACTGTCTTGATTACAACTTTAAGGCCATGAGTCATAAAGACTAATGATGAGTCATTAGGTTCCAATCATAGGGTGTCCAATATATACCCAAGTGGCTTTTATTTTTACTTCGACTAGACCCTATAAGTCATTGAATCTCATTACGAGACATAGGGAATTAGTCGTAGGTTCAACAACATGTGTTCCTAGTAATACTACTTGACTACGACTGATGGAGAAGAGTCTCAATTAGTCTTAATGTGTCATTGTGAGACCCGTAACGACGGTAGACCAATTTTTTGTCTTTCTACTAAGGGTATTTTTGACATTTCCCACTGGTCCAAAATGTAACCCGCGACCTATAAATGCTATTGAGACTGATTCTTACACATAACATAATTAGAACATATCCTATTCTCTGATAAATTCTCTCAAGCAAAGCAAGTTAAGGTTTCCTTAAGATTGAGGATCTAGGGGTCAATACAAGGTTTCTTCTCCATAATTATTGATTTTTAGGCATGTGAATCTACCCTTAAACTTATTTTCCTTTAAGCATGATATTCAAATGATTATTGATTTGAAATTGAATGAGGGTTTTGACATAGGTTGTGGGTTTTGAGATGGTTGGTTTTTGAATTATTTTCCCTTGAATTATTATGATTTGTGTATGCTTTATCAATTGTTTAGAACTTTGGGGTGTATGAGTATGGCTAATAAACTAGAGTATTATGATTTCCCCTAATTTTGTGAATAATGATGATAGAATTGGTAACAACTTCAACCAAATATTGTGAAATTGGTTTTGAATATGAAGAGTATGCATAATAAACTATCTTTCTTACTATTTATATGGTATAATAGGCCTATAGAAGGATACATTGGTTTAAGTCCCAATTAATTAAATAGTTTGAGTCCCAAATGTCTGATTATTTTGAAGTTCTTTTTTGTCGTGAGGTTGGAGTCCTAGCAGGCTTAAGTAGTGTATATGGCATAATAATGAACTTGAAAGTGATATTGGTAAGACGATACCAATGTGATGCCTTAATACATAATTGGTTCACTTAATTAGGAACATGTGCTAAATGTTTAATTGGGCTTAAAAGATGGTTGTGTACTTGGGCTGTGAAAGTGGCAGTCCCAATAAACCAACACTGGAAACCATATGTGCCACCGTAGGGGTGTACATGGCAAAAGGTTTGAGTCCCCTTTCTTATGACCAGGGAGGTTCGACTTACCCTTTACCATATGAGGTAGAGGTTTGAGTCCCCTATATTACACTACATGATTGGATTCTTAAGTCACTGTAGTAAATGAATAGGAGGTTCAAGTCCCCCGTGCATATATATATATGGTTATCCTCTAATTCGTGCATCTACACGCACTCGGCTCGACCAGGTGGTGAGAACTGGAGCCCATATAGCCCGTGGGTACTATTATGATGGTTAAGATACAATATCAAGGTTAATGTTTTAACGTTCATACTAAGCCTTACTCCCTGCCCCGGTATGTCATATATATATGTAAATATACTAGTATATGGTTATGTACACTGGATTTCGACTGGTTTTGAATTATTTATCATGGCATTATTTTTGTTCCCTAATCCCTGAGTTACATGCTAGCACTCAACCGGTTAACTGTCTAAGTATGTTGTATCCCTACGCGATGTAGGAATTGACCATACTTCTATTTCTCCTTCACATTGAGAAGTTGATCGTGGGATATTTGTAAGTCGGACTAAAGTTGTGAGCTTCCATAGTTAGGAAGGTTTTATTTCATATTATAGCTTATTTTTATCACAGACATTACTTTTGGGTTGTTTTTCGCTATCACCCTAGGCATGTCCTGACTTTATTTATTTTGACTTTGATTAGATGGAATTGTGGATTACTGTGGATTTTTTAAGTATTGGTATTGGCTATCGGTATTGGTTTGGTTTATGATATATCATAAATAACTTTGATCTATCTCTTCTATCTTATTATAATTTTTAAATAATAAGATGACTTAAGATACCTATCATGGCCAGACCATGGTTCGGTTTGTGATAAAGGCCAATTGAGTACACATGGTTCTAGTACTCATACTGCACTTTTGTATCTTTTTGGTATAGACTGAGTACCAGTTTCTATTATTGATTCAAGGATCGTGCGGTGTTGGATTTCAGAGATGGTTTAGCTTTTAGAGTTAGAGTTTCCTTGTTTCCATCTATGTAACTATGTCTAGTCTTTCATTTCAAGATAGATTGTACTAACTATTCTAGAGCTTGTGGTGTATTTGTAGTATCTCTTGTACTGACTCTACTAGGTCGTGGGATGGTTTTTTATTTTTATAGCTACTCGTTAGACTATGTCCTTTACCTTGGTTATTTTCAAATTGTATTTTCTCTTTTACCCCTTTTGGGGCGTTTTCTACTAAGATAGGCCATTGTAAATAGCTTTGAGCTGCATTACAACATACCTTCTAATGGGGTTTAGTAGGTGCCATCATGACTCATAAATTGGGTCGTGAAAAATTTGTATCACAGCCTAGGTTTCACCAATATTTTTGGTACAATAGCAAGTATCTAGTAGAGTCCCACAGATTAGAATGATGATATCTATTTCTTATCTCTGGGGGGATAGAGGAAACTCTTAGAAACTCTTTACTTTCTTCACTCATTTTTTGCTACGAGTCTGAGTTGGTTTTTTGAGGCATCCTTTTGGCTTTGCCTTTTCGCAGATGGGTTGGAACATGCTACCACTATATTAGATAAAGGTCCTAAGACCGAGTCTAGGAACTTTCTCTTGTTATGTGGATAACCTAGAGGTCATGGATGTCCTTGACATATGTCTTCAGCTGGGAGCCAAAAAAAAGGCCTTCATACGACCCTATTCCTGCTCTTAAGGTAGAGGTTCTTCCACCCCAGCCAGCAGTAGGCAAGGGGCCAGCCTAGGCTCCACCAAGGTATATTTCTTCATTAGTGCTCAGGGATGCTTTGGTTTATCTTTTAGGGTTGGTGGGAGGTTCATAGTTTGATGTACACAGTTTATAGAATAGAGTTGTACTATGGTGGAGGTGCAGCCTATAGTTCCATCTCTTAGAGTTAAAGTCCCTCCTACACTACTAGTTTCTCAGCTAGTGGTTGTCTAACCCACTATAGCTATTGAGGAGCATAAGATGTTGGGTAGATTCTTGAGGTTGGCTCCGCCTAGATTTTCTGGTGTACAAAGAGAGGATGTGTATGAGTTTCTAATTTCTTATGAGGATAGGCTCCATAATTTAGGCTTAGTAGAGACTCCTGGTGTGGATCACACTACTTTTTAGTTAGACTTAAATACTCGACATTAGTGGAGAGGTCATCTTAAATCCAGGATAGTTGGTTCCTCACCTTTGACATGGGCTTAATTTTATGAGATCTTCTTAAAGAAGTACATTCTCTTGTAAACTTAGGGAATATCTTAGAGATCAGTTCTTGATATTGGAATAGGGCTCATAATGGTTGTGGAGTATGAGGCTCTTTTTCAGGAGTTGGCTTAACATACTACTTCTATTTTAGATACTGAGTATGAGAGGGTTAGTTATTTTGTTTGAGGATTGAGGCTTCTTTTTTATATGTATACTCAGAGGTTGGTTGTTGAGGGCAGGTCTTTTGCTAAGAGTTGTAATCACATATATAAGATGGGGAAGATATATCATGAATCCTAAGGAGGTTGTGATGAGATACGTTGGTATCAAGTAAGTTTTAGGGGTATTTGTAGTACCTTTTGATTCAGAGGCTGTGGTTATTAGGGTAAGTACCCTCATTTTCAATTGTATCAGCCTCAGAGCAAGCCTAGTAGGCCCGTCCATAAAGAATTCTATATTACTAATGAAGGTCAGTCTTTTCTAGTGATCTTCCTACTAAGTATAGTGGTCCTTCTATGAGGGGTTCATCTTCTTATTATTTTTTATAGTGGTTATTCTAGGTTCGCCACATCTTCTGGTTCTAGTACAACTATTGTGATATGTTATAGTTGTGGAGGTCATGGTCATTATTCGCGATAGTACCCTAGTCATAAGGAGATTATTTCTTTAGCTTAGTGTATTCCCCCTATTAGAATTATTTATCCCTCTTGTAGAGGTGGTTTGCATAATAGTAGGGGTGGTTTCTAGGGTACTCGTAGAAGTTCTTAAGTAGGAAGTATAAGAGATCGATCAAGATCCTAGCCAGGTCGTAGTAGTGGTCAATTTTATGTAGTACCTTCTAGACACAAGGCTGAGTCTTCAGATGTACAACTACAAATTTGGTGTGCCATCGGTTAGTCTTTGCTTTATTTTATCTTAGATCCCCTTATTTTTTATGTCTGCTTACTTTTTTCTATGGTTAGAGTTATCTTTGGATTTATTTTTTGTTCCCTTAAGTGTATCTACACCGTGGGTGATTCTTTAGTAGTATATCAGTTATCCAGATCTTGTGTTATTGATCTTAGAGATGTTGATACTCATGTCGATCTTAATATATTTTACATGGTTAATTTTGATGTAATTCTATGCATGGAGTGGTTATGCCACTATCAGACGACCATGGATTATATTTCCAAGACCATTACTTTAGCTATGCTCGGCATATCCTTAGTTGTATGGCAGGAAGCTATTAGCCATGAGCCGGTGGAATTATTTATCATGTTTGTGATGGGAATCATATTTTGAGAGATTGTGAGTCTTACCTCACCTACATTCATGAAGTTAGTATGGAGAGTCTGTCGCTTAACTCTATTCTAGTAGTTTATAAGTTTCTTGATATTTTCCCTACTGATCAACCTAGTATACCTCCTTCCGATGAGATTGAGTTTATTATTGATCTTGAGCTTGGAACCCAGCTATTTTTATGGAAACTTACTGTATGGCTCCTGCCAAGCTTATAGAGCTAAATTCCTAGCTTTATAATCTTCTTAGTAAGGGTTTTATTAGACGGAGTATGTCTCTTTGGGGAGCTCCTGTATTGTTTGAGAAGAAAAAAGAATGGCTTCATGCGTAGGTGTATTGATTATAAGCAACTTAATAAGGTTGTGGTAAAGAAATATTATCCTATGCAAAGCACTGACAATTTGTTTGCCTAGCTTTAGTGTGCATTGTTGTTTTCTAAGATTAATTTGAGGTCCGGTTACCATCAGATGAGGATTTGATCAAAGTATATCTGAAAGATAGACTTTAGAACTCATTATGCTCATTATGAGTTCTTGGTGATGTGCTTTGTGTTGACTAATGCCCCTGTCATGCTTATGGATTTGATGAACTGAGTGTTTAGACATTATTTGGATTTCTACCTAATTGTGTTCATCGATGACATCCTTGTGTATTTGAGAAGTGGTGAGGAGCATGCGCAACTTTTGATTATTGTGCTTCAGATTTGTACAAATAATGTTCTTTTCGCCAAGTTCTCCAATTATGACTTTTAATTAGAGTCGGTGATATTCCTTGTGAATATAGTGTCTAAGGATGTGTTTATGGAAGACCTGGCAAAGATTGAGGCTATCCATGATTGGGCCAGGCCTATATCGCTGATTAAGGTTGATAACTTTATTAGCTTGGTTAATTATTGTTGATGATTTGTCAAGGGTTTTTCTATTATTTCAGTACTTAAGACTATATTGACTAGAAAGAAGGTTCCTATTTTATGGTTCAAAGCATGTGAGTAGAACTTTGGTATGCTTAAGTTTCTTACATTCACTCCTATTTCAGATCTTTTTTTAGGGTGAGGGATTCACCGTGTATTTTGATGCTTCTGTTGTTATCTTGGGTTGTGTATTGATGCAGAAGGTTATGTTATCTCTTGTTCTTTCAGGCATCTTAAGGCACACGAGCATAACTACTCCACTCTTGATTTGGAATTAGCAGCGGTAGTTTTTATGCTTAAAACTTGGTCAAATTATCTTATGGTGTTCATTATGATATTTTCAAAGATAATCGCAGTCTTCAGCATCTTATGACCTAAAGTGAGCTTAATACTAGGCAGTGTAGATAGATGGAGTTGGTTAGGCATTATAATATCTCCATCTTGTATCATTCCGGCAAGGCAAATATTGTAGCAGATTCCTTAAGTAGAAAGGTAGTGAGGATGTGTATCTTGGCATATATTTTAGTTTCTTAGAGGACGTTTGCATGGGACATTTAGTCCTTAGACATATTGATAGTTAGACTTGAAATTTCAGACCCTGGGAGGATTCTTGCAATTATTGAGGCTAGGTCATCACTATTTGAGTAGATTCAAGATCGTTAGTTTGAGGATAATAGACTTAGCATCCTCTATGATCAGGTTTTAAAGGGTGAGTCCTAGACGGATACCATCTATTTTGAGAGTTTCTTGTGATTTGATAGGTAAATTTGTGTTCTGAGGATCCATGACTTAATTCGGTTGATTTTGCACGAGGCTCATATCTCTAGATGTTCTATCCATTCGGGTATAGCTAAGATGCATAGAAACTTAAGAAAACATTATTTTTGGAGTGGCAAGAAGAGACATATGGCCAACTTTGTAACTTATGCCTATGTTGTCAGCAGGTGAAGGTCGAGCATCAAAAATTGGTGGATTGATTCTAAGATTGTCCATTCTCGAGTGAAAATAAAAGTGGATTACCATAGACTTTGTTAGTGCTTTCACTCGCACTTCCTGTAGTTTTGATTGTTTTTTATTTACTATGGATTGATTAACCATGTTGGCATATTTCATTCTTATTCAGTTATCCTTTAGTGAAGAGAGGTTAGCCTATATCCATGTCCGTGAAATATCTATTTGCATGGTATGCCTATATCAATAGTTTATATAGGGGCTTCGTATTCACTTTTAACTTTTAGAGAGATTTTTAGAAAGAGTTGGGTACTCAGTTTAATCTAAGTACCGACTTCCATCCTTAAACTGATGGCCAGTCAGAGCAAACTATTTAGGTTCTCAAGGATATGCTCCGAGCTTTTATTATGGATCTAAGAGGGAAATGGTAGCAGCACATATCCTTGGCAGAGATTACTTATAATAAAAATTATCATTCCTGCATTGTGATGGAACCTTTTGAGGCTTTATGTGGTATGCGATTTTATTCCCTGATAGGGTTGTTTGAAACTTCTGAGGTTAGACCTGTGGTACTGATTTGCGTCAGGATTCACTAGATAGAGCTAAGATTATTCAACATAGGTTGAGTGTGAATAAAAGTAGGTAGACGGCTTATGTAAATCACAGACCTTGTGCTTTTATATTTTGAATTGTTGATCGTGTATTACTTTATGTATCTCTTATGAAGGATCCAACAAGGTTCGGGAGGAAAGAAAAGCTCAGCCCCAATTATATTGGACTTTTTGAGATTGTTTGTATAGTTGGGGAGGTGTCTTATAAGTTAGTTTTACCTCCAAATTTTGTTGTTGTCCATCTGATTTTCCATGATGCCATGTTGTGGCAATATATTCCTGATCCATCTCATTTTCTTTAACGGAACTCAGTCGAGTTAGATGAGCGATTGACCTTCTTCAAGGAGCCTGTGCTCATTTTTGCTAGTGATGTCGGTGGTTACATACTAGGAAGATTCTTATTGTTAAGGTTGAGTGGAGGAATCATCCGATAGAGGAGGATGCTTGGAAGTTTGAGAGTAAGATGCATACCCAGTACCTTTACATGTTCAAGGTTTCAAGTATCCTAATCCTTGACTTTCCAATATGAAAGTCATTTTAGTAGAAAATATTCTAATGAACCTTTAGGTATTTTTCTATATTTCTAGTTATTTTGTCCATTAGACCTTTCATATTGATGTCTGAGGTCAATAACGACTTGATAGGACTGACCATTCGATTACTGGATAGTTAGTTTTGTTATTAGAGTCAATTCCTTGTTTTGAAGTCTTCGTTGGTTCCAAATGGCCACCAAAAAAACATCTTTCAAACAATCACATATACCATTTTTTATTGTTCCAACAACTGCGTAATATCAATTTTAGGCAAGGTGGATTCTTGTTCAGGTCTCGAGGCACCTAACCTTATTTCGACCAATTGGTTAGAAAGTTAAGAAAATAATATACGGGTGTAGGGCCTACTTTTAAATCAAATGATCTCGGATGTAAATTTTACCTGCTCCTCTGAGATTGATGTCCAATTTGATAGGGTAGCATAGTCCATTTGCGTATACGAGATTTCTTATGATTCCTAAGGGGTTGGTGGATTCCACGACTCAACAATACTTGTGCATTCAATATTTGCAAACCATGGGTCACGATCGTGATACCCTTGGCATGGCACCATATGTCATGATTGTGATGCATAAAGCAACTCACTTGGCAGTCATCATATGTCGCGATCATGACAGTCATTCCACGATAGCGACTCACAAGAACCTGAGAAGTGTATAAATATCACCCTTACTCTTTTGGCCAATTTTCACCCTACTTTATCTATTTTTAAGAGATTTAAACCCTAAATAATGAGATAACTTAGGATTAAAGCTTGTGGGTGATTTGGTGAGCTTGGAAAACGATTATTACGCAATTCTCCTTCGAAATTATGGTAAGATTTCTTCATACTCTTGGTTAGTTTCTCCATCTCTTCTCTAAAATCCCAAAATACTTGGTGAATTGATTTTAGAGCTAATGTATCTCGGTTTCACCCATGTTATAGGGTAATTACTCCATGAGCATAAGGGAATTTGGTTTGTCTAAAATGACATGATTCCATAAATGGGACACACATAGGTTTTTTGAGTAATTTTTTACCCCAAGCCCAATAGTGCAATATGGGTATCATTGTTCTCATCTTGATTATTCGATTGTGATTTTGATAGGGTGGAATCAAAATAAATATGTCACGAATTCCCTCAAAGGACAAAGAATTTGTGCTCTAAATTTTAGCATAAATTATGCATAAATTTGGGCCAAAATCATACCCAAAGATCTAAGGATTAAAGACAAACTTTATATGAATTTACAAAGAAATGGGATGGAAAGTGATAGGAAAAATAATGGAAAATGACCAAGGAGTATTAGGATAGCTTATTTAAGCTTCAATAGACAATTCCCCACTTTTCCTCTACTAAATCTCTCAAAATGGTGAACAAATGGTGAAGAAAATGATGAAAAATTAGGTGATTAAAATGGATTTATCCCCAGGTACTGCTTAAGCAGTCACCTATTTGCTTAAGTGACTATTGCTAAAACGACTCCTTAACTGCTAAAGCAGACTGCCATGGGGGGTGATTACTTCTAAAGCAATACCTAGGCTGCTAAAGAAGACATTGTTTGCATAAGAAGCCCATGGCTTAAAGGCCAATTCCGCTAAAGAGAACCAATGTTGTTAAAGCGGTGACCTCTTAAGAAGTAGAAAATAGACTCCAACTGGGTTCTTGGGATTAGTTTGAAACCCTATTAACGCAAAAGAACTATGCTACTATACAAAATTTTATATTTTGGATTCAACGGAACCATTGAAACTTTCATCGATCATTTTGACTAAATGTGCTGCTCACACCTTCAGTTTTATTTGTCATATAATCCACTCAATAGCCCAAAATGAGTCAAAAAGCCTTAGGAACTGAACTAAGGGTCCCCCTAGCCTAGAATTAATGTTCCCAAGCTAATGATGCTACAAAATTCTTATCCAAAATAGGGAAATAATCCAAAAACCTAAACGAACCTTTCAATAATCGAGCCGACAGTTCTGACAAATCACAAATGACATGAAGCCATTAAGGGAAGGCTTGAAACACTAGAAATGTATATAAATTAAGTAATTGAACTAAAGGGTCATTATAATTAAGCATCGGAATAGATCATTAGTATGATAAACTTATTGTGTTATGAAATTGGGAACACAATCCTAGTATATTAAAACTGATCACTACAAAAAACATAAAACTATTATATATTATTCAGTACAGTAATTTGAAAATTGTTTATTCGTTATATTAACCCCACTTCGAAAATAATAGATTAATATTTTCAATAACAGTATTGACCTAGCTTCTACCCATATTCCCTATGTGATTGATCCTAACCTTGGTAGTTCTATATTTGATTAATGATTGAATTATACTTCTTTATAAGGTGTAATTTGGGCGACATCAACCATGATAAGGTTAACTGTAGTGCTTAAGTCCATCCAAAATAATTTTTTAGAACTAAGATATAAAATACATAACCCAATCATAAATGATAGATAAGAGACTTCATGAAATTTGACTAACTCTAAAATATACAATTTATCTTAGTCTTCTATTGAGTTTATGGTCTTGACAAGCATGAAGTGAGTTGACTTAGACATCTTATCAACTATCACCTAAATAGTGTCATAATGACTTGCATATAAAATAAGTCTTTTATGAAATTCATATTTATCATCATCATTTCTATGTAGGGATACAAATATCCTACGTTAAACATCTATGTCATTGATGTTCAACCTTCACCAGCTCATAGATATGACTTATGCTACAAAGTCTGCAATGTTTTTTTCGTACAACTCTACCAAAAAACATCTCTCAAGTCATAATAAATCTTTGTGAAACCAACACGATTAAAGTATCTACATTAATGAGACTTTGAAAGAATTAATGCCCTCAACCCATCAACATCTGGCACACACAACCTACCTTAGCACAAGTGAATACTACCTTATTCTAAACAAAAAACTTCAACCTTCTGCTTGCTGACTGCCTCTTTCAACTGGAGCAATATCCATTACTATATTGCTTCTCTTTAACTTGAATTACCAATGATGACTCAAAACTATTTTGCACTATCATATCACCATCATTAAAATCTAAAAAATGGAATCCAAAGCATGTGAGTCTATATGCATTTTGCACAAGTTCTCCCTACCCTCTTCTACATGAGAAACAACCCCCATGGACCTACTATGAACATCAGAAACCATACTAGCCTAACCCTGATAGTATAACACACTCATATCATAATCCTTGAGGAGCTTCCTCTTCGTATGTCTTCATAGAGTTTGCTCTCTTTGGGTAGGTCCTTAAAAGATATTTTTGATCATGCTTAATTAATAGAGGAGATCCATTGTGATACCCAAGGCTGAAGCAATAAAAGGTTACATTATTAGGGTAATTTCTCTGGGAACTATAGTGGCTCATAGTTCAGAGGTAGTGGTACTCAGGGTAGGTACTCTTTGTGTTAGTTATATAAGCATCAAGGTCAGTCTTATAGGCGAATTCAAGCTATACTTCAAATTACTGATGGAGGCTAGACTAGTTTTAATGGTCATCATGTCTAGGGTAATGTTAGTTTTTAAGAGGTTCTTCTTCTATTTATTCTAAATGTGGTGGTTATTTTGGGTCTGCCAAATATTATTTTTGGTACAACTCTTAGGGTATGTTCTGGTTGTGGAGCTTTTAGTTATTTCTTGAGAGAGTGCCTCAGCTGTGGAGTAATAGTTCCTTCAGTTTAGAGTTTTCCTTCTATTAGGACACTTCTGCTCCCAGCAAGAAAGGGTATGCGTAGTTGTAGAAAGGGTCCTCAAGGTACTCGTGGTAGTTCTTAGGCAAGTAGGAGAGGAAATTAATCAGGAGCCCAACCAAGTGGAGGGCATTTTCAATTGTATATAGTACTTGCTAGACCAAAGGCTAAGTCTTTGAATGTTTGTAACACAAGTACAGTCTTAATGTCCCATTAACCGACTTTTGTATTATTTGATTGAGGATCCAATTATTCATACGTGTCTACTTATTATGCCCCATGGTTAGACTTATCTTGGGATTCATTATCTATGTTGTTATTTGTATCTACTTTCGAGTGATAATTTAGTAGTGATCAAGTTATCAGATCACGTGTTATAACTGTTCGAGAGGTTGATACTTATGTTGATCTTACTATATTAGACATGGTGGATTTTTATGTGATTCTAGGCGTTATCCCCTTATCATATAGTCCTAGGTTATTTTGCAGAGACCGTCACCATATCCATATGACATACCCCCGATCGTGTGGTATGGAGTAATTAGTTGCGAGCTGATGGGGAATATTTCTTATATTCATGCTAGGAGGCTTTCTCAAGAGGTTGTAAGTCCTATCTCACTTATATTCATGATGTTAGTGTAGAGGGTCCATCACTTGACTTTGTTCGTATAGTTTGTGAGTTTTTGATGTTTTACTTACTGATCTATCTTTCCTTCTTTCTGAGTGTGATGTAGAGTTTATTATTAATCTTAAGCCAGACACCCAACCTATTTCTAATACACCTTACTTTGTGGCTCCTACCAAGCTTATGAGGCTAAATTTTCAACTTCAAAATCTTTTTGGTAAGGGTTTAATTAGATCGAGTGTGTTTTCTTGGAAAGCTCCTATGTTATGTGTTAAGAATAATGATGGTTCCATGCACCTATCTATTGATTATAAGCATCTTAATAGGGTAATGTTGAAGAACTATTATCATATGTCTTGTAGTGATGATTTGACCAACTTCAGGGAGACACGGTGATTACTAAGACTATTGTGAGGTCGGGTAAAGATGAATTAAGAATTCGGGCAGAGGATATCCCAATTACAGACTTTAGTACCCATTATGGTCATTGCATATTTTTAGTGAAGTCTTTTAGGTTGACAAATGCCCCAGCCATATTTATTTATTTAATGAACCGTGAGTTCAAACCTTGTTTAGATTACTTTGTTATTGTGTACATCAACGACATCCTTATGTAATTGAGGAGAGGAGTAGAGAGTAGAATATGCAGAATTTGATGATTAGGCTCTAAACTTTAAGAGATCATATGTTTTTTCCAAAGTTCTCTAAGTGTGAGTTTTGGATTAAGTCTATGACATTCCTTAGTCATGTGGTATCTAAGGATGAGATATGGTAGACCCGACAAAAGATGAGGTTATTTATGATTGGGCCAAGGCTACATCTCTATCTGAGGTACATTCCTTTATTGGTTTTGCCAATTACTCTAGGTGATCCATTAACAATTTTACTACCATTGTAGTACTGATGAAGATTGACTCAAAAGGAGGTCTTTTTTTGATAGTTCGATGAGTATGAGTCAAGCTTTGGAAAACTCAACTGGTTTCTCACTTCACCTTTTATTTTGGTTTTTCCTATTAAGGGTGAAAAATTCAATATATATTGTGATGCTTTTTTGTGTTGGTTTGGGTTGTGTGTTGATGTAATAGGATCGTGTTATTGCTTATACATCAAGGCAATAGAAGGTTCATGTGCGTAACTACCCTACTCATGATTTGGAGTTGGCGGCGGTAGTTTATGTACTTATGATTTGGAATCAATATCTTTATAGAGTGTGATGTGAGATCTTCACAAATCATCATAGTATTCAACATCGTATGACTTAGAGGCAGCTAAATTCTAGGTAGCACAAATAAATAGAGTTACTTAAGGATTATTACATCTGTATCTTGTATCATTTAGGAAAGGCAAATTTGGTAACGAATGTCTTGAGTCAAAAAGTAATGAGTATGGGTATCTTGCCTTGTATTTTAATTTCTTAGAGTTCATTGGAATGGGACATTCAGTCCTTATCAAACTTAAAGTTTTGATTTGATATTTTAAACCACAAGAGGATTTTTGCTAGTGTTGAGGTGAGATCTTTGCTATTTCAGCCGATTTGGGGTCACCAACATGAAGATAATAGACTTTACATTATCTATGATCTGGTGTTAAAGTGGCGAGTCCAAGAGGACTACATAGAATTTTATGGGTACTTTAAGATTTGATAGCCACTTTTGTGTTTTAAGGGTTAATGGCTTGATTTAGTTTATATTGCATGAGGCTCACAAATTTAGGTATTCAATTCACCCAGGTACAGACAAGACATATAGATATTTGAGGAAAAATTATTGGCGGGGTGGTATAAAGAGAGATGTGGTCGACTTTGTAGCACGTTGCCTAAGTTGTAATTAGGTGAAGTCCTTGCATCATAGACCTTGCGGCTTAATTCAGCGATTGCCCATTCATGAATAGAAGTAGGAGAAGATTGCCATAGACTGTGTTAGTGGTTTTCTTCAAGCTTTTTGTGCTTCTGATAGTATTTTGGTCATTTTGGATTAGTAGAGAAAATCAACATATTTCATTCCTGTTTAGCTGTCTTTCAATGTTGAGAGGTTGGCTCGTATCTATGTTAGTGATATAGTCTATTTGCATGGTGTACCTATATCTATCATTTCAGACATGGTTTAATATTCACTTCTAGATTTTGGAGTCCTATTCAGGAGAAGTTGGGTACTTAGGTGGATCTTAGTACAAACTTTCATCCCTAGCCTGTAAGATTTTTCAAAGATATGCTTTGAGCTTGTGTTATGGATTTCGGAGGTCCTTGGGAGCAACACTTATCTTTTGTGGAGTTCACTTATCGTAATATATATTATTTAAGTATTGAAATTATGCTATTTGTGGCTTTATATTAAAGAAAATATTGTTCTCCAATTGGGTAGTTAAAGACTTTCGAGAATAGGCTCGTGGTACTGACCACTCTAGGAGTCGTTGGACATAGTCAGTATAATTTAGGACTGGTTGAGGGTAACTCAGAGTAGGCAGAAGGATTATGTAGATTGTAGACTTTGTTCCATGAGATTTGTAGTTGGTGACTGGTATTCCTCCATGTATCATCCATGAAGGGCATGATGTGGTTGGGGAGGAAAGTTAAGCTTAGCCTTAGAATATTGGACTCATTGAGATTCTTCAGATAATTTGTGAGGTCGCTTACGAGTTAGTCTTACCCATAGATTTTGTTATTGTCCATTTGGTTTTCAATCTTTCTATGTTACAGTTACATATTCCTGGCCCTTCTCATGTGCTTAGATGGTACTCAGTTTTGTTACAAGAGCAATTAACCTTCATGGAGGAGCTATGCTTGTATTAGCTAGTGAGGTCAGGTGTTTACGCACCAAAGAGATTCCAGTACTTAAGGTTTAGTAGAGGAGGCTACTTGGGAGACTTTGAGTGAGATACAAACCTATTATCCATACTTGTTCGAGGCTTCAGGTACAACCTAATCCTTTACTTTTGCTGATGAAATTTCTTTTAGTTGTGGATATTATAAAGACCCTCCAGGTCATGTTACGAATTTCTGCTTATTTACACCATTTATAGCTTTTTGATAGTTTCTCTTGTTCATCTATGACTTGCTGGAATTGATAGTTCATTTACCAGGTATTTCATTTTGTTTTAGAGCTAATTCCTTATTTTGAAGCCTTTACTGGTTTAAATTACCTCCCAAGCAAAGACATTAGTCAAATGACCTTATATACCAATTCAGATTGTTCCAACAGTGCTGCAATATTAATTTTAAGCTAGGTGGACCCTTGTTCGGGTCTCAAGGCTTTTGAACTCATTTTGGGATACTACTAAAAGTTTAAAAAATTACACATGGGTGTAGGACCCACTTTTTATTAAAAGAACGTCGGCTGGAAGTTTTGACTATTACATTGAGTCCAGAACGTCAAATTATATAGGGTGTCATAGTTTATATGTGTATATGTAATTTTGGACGAGTCTCGAGGGGTTGGTGAAAAGCCATAAAATTCCAAGTCTCCACCTGGTGCATGAAATTCTATGTCCACTAAAGTGGCTCTTTGGGAACTTTAGCATAGGGTACTTTAGCTTCCTATTGGGTGCCTTAGTGGCCCTAGCTCAGCCAATATGTATCATTTTTGCTGTACCTGGGCACTTTAGCAGGCTCGCACTTGGGGAAGAGTACCTCTTTAGCATCACCTAGATGTTTTATCAGAGATTGCTAAAGCATCCCAATTCCAGCTTTAGCGGCACCTGGTGCATATAAATGTCTATGTTAGCCAATTTCTTCCCATTTTTCACATATTCTCAAGAGAGTAAAACCCAAAATAATGAGGATACTTGGGAGAATCATTTGTGGATAATTTTTGGAGCTTCGTTAAAGTTAATTTACACGTTTCTTGTTCAAAATTATGGTAAGCTTCCATCATTTTAAAGATCAATCTCTCCATCTTTTGCTAAAATTCCTAGAAGCTTGGTGACTTTATTGTAGAACCTTTAGATCTCACAATTCACCTATTTTGTAGGGTAATTGTTCCTATAGCGTAGAGGGATTTTTTGATGATTTTGAAAGTGTGATTCTTTAAATGGGCCCCACATGAAATTTTTACGTAATTTTGAACCAAAAGCATAATGGTTTTATATAGTTATCATTGTTCTCGTTGATGAGTAAATTGTGATTTTGATAGTGTGGCATCTTTTAGAAGCTTATTGGTAAAGAAAATCGGTGGTTTAGTGAATTCATTGGGTTTTCTTCGGATCCAGGTAGGCTAGGTTTACCCTCTTCATAGATTGAGCTATTTCATTGAATTATTATGATATTATTCTACATATTTGATGGTATTTAAGTTTTGGAGGTGTTATTTGAAATATTTGGGTTAGTTTGACTGTTTTGGCTATCTTGAAATCGTATTTTAGCTGTAATTGACTTAGTTACACATAATTTGGGATAAATTAGTATGATAGGGCTAATTATGACTTATTTCACATTTAGAAATGAGTTTAGACACCTTAGCCTAGTACGGGGAAAATTTTTCCTAAAGTAAATTTTAGGAATTAAAAGTGGGCATCTTCGGCCAACCTTAGGCCAAGACTTGGATTAGCTTTCATGGGGCTATTAATGAATGTTGTACCATTATTAGTGATTTATTTCGGGACATTGATGAGGTTGAATAATTAATGAGTATGCTAGTTTAGTTTTGGGAGTTAAGCTAATTTCAGGTAAAAATTCAGTTTTTTATTGGTATAGTCTACTTATATTTTTTGTTGGTATGACATATGGTTATGGGTTGCTTTTATGAGTTCTGGTTCAATTCAAGAAATTGATAATGATATTGATATATGAGTTTCAATTGAAGTCCCGCAATTGATGATGATTTTTATATATGTGTCCTGTTTCAAGTCTGGCAATTGATGATGATATCGCCATGATGAGTTCCACTTCAAGGCCAGAAAATAAAGTTATAATATTGATACTATTAAGGATGAAATAATAATGGTTATATGAGTTTCGATTTGAGTCTTGAATTGGGGGTTGGGAATGATATAATTTGGTGTAGATAGTTTAATAGTTATAGCTAATCTTTGATAGAGTTATGGATCTTCAATTGTTTATTTCTCTTTGATTGTACCCTCAAGGCTTATGAGGGCCTACGGTGGGTTATTTAGTTTTTCACAATTATTGATTATGGTTCCAATCTTGTTGATATAGTTGTGTGATCTTTATGTTACTATTATGAATTTATTTATTTATTAACGTAAAGTAGTGTTGGAGATTATTACCCGGTTTTCTCTATTAACATGATATAGTTTACTTTATCTTGATCTTCAATTTTTTATTTCTCTTTGATTTTACTATCTTAGCTTATGGAGGCCTGCGTTAGGTTATTTAATTTTCCACACTTATTGACTTTTGGGGCCAATCTTTTTGTTATACTATGATTTTTACGCTATTATTCTTGGATTTATTTATTTATTTAAGAACAGTAGTGTTCGAGCTTATTTCAAGGTATTCCCTATTACCTTGGTTAAGTTTACTTTAACTTGTATCTTATCGTATTTATATCATGATTTAGCAAAATCGGCTGATGATTCGTATCAAGTACCCATGGTTTTGGTAATCATAGTACATTTTGGTATCTTTTTGGAGAATATTCAAGTACTTGTTGCCATCATTAACGTGATGCTCCTGTAGGGTTGATTTCGGATATTGGGTGATATCTTGGAATTCGAGCTGCCTTTTTCCTTCTACTTATCTATGTCTAGTCTTTCATTTTGGAGACATATTGTATTTTACTATTCAGTACTTATAGTTCATTTTTCATAGGAATTGTACCAAAATTACATAGGCTTGGTATGGTTGTTGACCCTTTATCAATCTATTAGATTGTTAATGTTTTATTGTTGCTTTACGTCCTTAATTTTTGGCTTTTGGCTTTTAGGCCATATTCCATAAGTTAGCCATTTGTTTATAGTTTCGGGCGTTGATTAGGCTTACCTACTGGCGGGATAAAGTAGGTGCCATCATGACTAGTAAATTGGATCATTACATTATATACCCATTTAAGGCATCAATAGTGTTAAGCCAACTTTTCCCTCACACCTCCATATTAAACACAAGTTTAACAAACTTTGCAGAAGTGTCATTTATTTCGCAAAACACATTCAGATAATGATAAGAACCACGATGTAATCTACTATTTCTTCTCTTCCAAAGGAACCATAGTATAGTAATTAGAATTACTTGAAAGACAACTTTGTCTCTTTCATTGCCATTTCCCCCCTCCACATTCTCATAGTTTCTTTCAGGTTCAGCCTCTGATCAGTATTACCTACCGAACCACACTAATGATGCTAAATATTTTTTTCTACATCCCTTATTACAAATAAATGATTAATTGTTTCCATTTTTGGAGAGCTACAACATCTACGATCTAGTGAGAAAGTAGGATCCTCTTATGTATAAATGTAGAAACTGGAACCTTTCCTAACCAACTTCTCATGTAAGAAAAGTTAGTTTATAAGGGATACCTTTGCACCATATAGCCTGTAAATCTTAATCATTATTAGCTCTTTGTCTTAGCATCTCCCAAGCACTATTAATAGTGAATTTCCCTTTATTAGTCTTTGTCCGTCAAGGTCTTTTCTTTGTACTCTCAAATTAAACAAGTTTCATCTTTGTTCCGACATGATAAACCACATTCTTTAGTATAGCATATTTTGTTACTTCAGAATACTATTCTGTCTCATTTAGAAAACCCCAACATTTCTTAAGAGGTGCCAAGTTCGAAAAATAGATGGCTACAATAATAAAGGACCAATGTTTGTCCAATTATCAATATAAGTTACAAAAGTACTAATTTTAGGTTCCAACCATAGGAACTTTTCTATTTTCTCCCTGTTTTCAATCATTGCTTTCCATACTTCAGAACCTCATTTACATAGAACAAGTTTTGAAATTTATTTCTTACATTATTTATTCGATAGAAAAAATAGTTTACAAATTGTTTTGTATACTAAACCTCCGCACAAATTAGAATACATAGCCTGAGGAATATCATGTTAGGATATAAATCCTTAGCCCATTTCTATCTTAGGTAAGCACACATTGTGCCATACAGACCAACACTTACACCTATCTTATCTTTATTGTTCCACAAAACCTTTGCATATATCCTATGCAACTCCTTGGCTACGCATTTTGGAGGAATAATTTTAGATAAGACATAAGTGAGTACACTTTCTAGAACATTTGTGAGAAACACTTCTTCCTCCTATAAGACAACATCATTCCCTTCCATGCTTAAAGTTTACCTCTGACTCTATCAAGAAAATCTGCATAATGTTCTTTGCTCTTCTTTGTATGAGAGATGGTATACCCAAGGTACTCCAAAGAAAAGGATCCCCTGGATATCCCTTTGTTGCATTCCACCTACTGTACCATACTTCTTACAGTATTCTAATGCATATAAAAGAAGCTTTTGAAATTATTCACCTAGTATCCTAATTGCTGCTCATATTCTTGAAAAATCTTCATTCGGTTCTCAACAGGGACTCATTAGAAGAAGCAAAAATTATTGTGTCATCAAGTTATTATGCCAGGTGGTTTAAATTAGAGCTCTATGTTTACATTTAATATCCCACATCAAGGGTCTTCAAATAAGTGATTGAAAGTGTTTGTTTAGACCATAGAAGATAAGAGAAAGAGTGTTGGGCATAGAGGGTCCCCTTATTTTACCCCCTAATAAAGTGGTAAAAGCCAACAACCTGACCCTTTAGTAAAACTGAGTAGTAGTTGCTTGAGATAAATCTCTAGACCACATCTACCACACTATTATAAAAGCCCATTTTTCTTAGAACATACATCAAGAAAAATGAAAAACTCAATGATATTCTTTAGCCATATCTAACTTCAGTAACACAATGCAATCTAAATGATTCTAATCCTTCAATAGTCGTGTGCAAATAAAAATTGAAGAAATAGGATGAGCAGGATAAAAATATGGCATTAGATTGTTCACCAAACATGTGATAGGTTCGGGCAACTGTAGAGTTAACTTAATTGGGGAAAATGAAAGGAAGCCTTATGATAAGAATTGATATTAATTGCATGAAGAAAAAGATAACTTCATAAAAATCAAGAAGGGGATTCCTTACAAAACTACCAAGGACCAAATCAAGGGTCTTGGCAGCACAATCAAAAAAACAAAGAATGGAATAGAGGCCAGAGGATAAAATAAAAGACTAAAATATAGGTGTTATCAATTATAGAGATGACAATTGAAACTAAAATTACAATAATACGATCTCGAATGATTATCTTCCTCTCATAGGTGGCAATAAAATATAAAACTAAGCATCCATAAGTGATCTCGCTAGTTTGAAGGTGGAAGATATTGTTTAAAAGGTATTTAAAAGGGTTGAATGGATAGATGTGAGTTTTAAGGTAATGATAAATAAACTTACTCACATAGGGAAATTTTTCATCTCATATTACATGTTAATCAAGTAACTTGAAGAACAAATGACAAATTTTTGGCTTCACTTAATTTGAGACAAAATGGTGCACTTTTGAGTGATACCTTATAGAACCCAAAGAATGATACTAGAAAAATGCTCATTGAATGATGATTAACACTAAAAGTGGTAGGGTCTTAGGAAGAAAAGTTGTATAAATAAATGGTTATACCCATGAGAAAAATGACAAAGAAAAAATATGAAGCAAGGGAAAAGGTTGTGGAGAATTAAATTATTGTGGATGAGGCAATCAAAGATGATCAGAATCACACCATTCAATAAGAAGGGGTTGAAATTGATAATAGCAAAAGGGGTGAAATTTTGAAAACCCCATTTTCAATCACAAATAAAATTTCCTTGTCCAATTCCTCAATAGATGAAGAAAAAGTTGGATGACACTAAGCTTAGAAAGTTCATGGGAATGTTTAAACAATTATTTGTGAACATTCCATTATTTGATGCACTTTTACCAATGCTTTGTTATGACAACTTCAAGAAGGATCTCATCACCAAGGAGCAGATCATGAATATAAAAATAGTCAAGATTATTAATATGTCCAAATAAAAAAGAAAGTATATACAGTCATACAAGAAATATAGTATATCATTCTAAATATCGTATCCATGGGATTTGACAAATTGATGAACTAGTTTGAATTTTTAAAGTTTCTCTTCAGCAGGAAACTGTAATAAACATTGATTTTCTTGTTTTGATTCTAATAAAATGTAAATTGAAGCAAGTAAAAAATTTTAGATTGACATTTAGATTAGAGTGATGATCTAGGGGGTTATGGTATTTAAAAATCTAGTTGAGTCTTAAAACCTTAAATTACTTAATTGCCAGAGTTACTAGTTGTAGATTGATTTTCATCATGTTGATAAATTTGTGAACAACTTAGTGATTCCTCGACTATTCCTAGCGCCAATATCCTATGGTCGTCGGTTGATAGTGAAGGTCATATTATTTGTAGAATCCCTAAAAGTTCTTTCATGGTTTTAGTAGTTTCCTATGAGTTTAGACCCATTAAATGAGGTTATTTGACCCTTAGAAAGGGTAGAAATTGTTTAGAATTATTTTAGACTCATAAAAGGAATTAATATATCTTGATATAGGGTCATGCACCACATACGGTTCTTCTGCAATAGGCCCTATTCCATGGAGCATAAAAGAGAAAGCCATTAGTTAGCCTTAATATTGTTGAGCATGGCATAGAAGGCCCTTCTTCATGTTAGGGAGTGCGGTGCACCTGTAATTTCCTAGGTGTTCGGCTCCACTCCTTTTAAATTAGGGGGCACTATTCCTTCTTTTAAAGTTAGTAGAATTCTATACCTTTCACCCTCTTAAAACTTCACAAAATTTAATTTATACCCTTTAATTCATCCTAAACACTTAGAATAACCCCAAAATCACTCATTCTCTTCCTATCTTATTTCAAGAACTTCCTAGAAGTGTTTCACAAGTTCAAGATCACGCTTCCTAGTCCAACCTTTTCTCCATGGTTTTTCCCTATTTTAGGTATGAAAGTATTCAGTGAGGATTTCCTTCTAGTTAGGTGTCAGTAATTTCCTAGTTTCTAGTTTCTAGTTTTAATGATTTTAGTTGGGGCTTGTAAACCCACTTCCAATTTTATTCTTATTTATCAGATTCAAGGATTTATCAGATTGAGTGCTAAAGTAAAGAACAAGCCCTACGAGGGATAATGTAAAAAATATGCCCCACGAGTTAGGTGTGTGTTGCCTGCACTTTTAAGGGTCCAAGATTAGAATAGGCTCTTAGGTTCCTAAGATTACATCTTCATTATGTCTAACTATCTATCCTTATTTCTTGTTTTTAGTTTCGGTTTTCCATGTTTTATTGTAGAACCTGTAGGTTCTTGTTAGTGTAACCTTGTTGTTCTTCATTATAATGTGTTAATATAGTTTGTTGGTTGGATAGCTTGGTGTTTAAAACACTTATTATTGTCCCTATTCTTGTTATAAGTAGTAAATTCGAGAGTGGTTACCTAGATAGTCCACGGTTTCTCTTCTTATGGATTGTCTTTGGTGTTTGTTTTGTTGTGTTCGTAGTCATCTTTGTATCATATTTTAGGAGGTGTAGATATCTTATTGGTTGTTTTGAGCTCAGTGTGGATGATTTTCTTGGTTAGGATTTGGTTCATCAAACTATGGAAAAGGTGAAGGTGATTCGGGATAGGCTCAAGGATGCCTACAATCGTCTAAATTTTTATGTGGATGTTAGGCGTAAAGATTTGGAGTTTCCAGCTGAAGATAAGATTTGCCTTAAGATGTCTCCTATGAAGGGAGTATTGTGGTTTGGCAAATAATAAAAGCTCAGTCCTCGGTTCATTGGTCCATATGAGATTTTACGAAAAGCGGGTAATATTGCATATGTGTTGGAGTTACCATCTATCTTGAGTTTGGTTCATCTGATGTTTTATTTATCTATGTTAAGGAAGTGCGTTGGTGCACCATCTTTGATTTCTCCTTTGGAGGGGTTGGATATCTCTGATTCTCTGTTTTATGAAGAAGTCCTAGCTGAGATATTGTATAGGGAAGTTGGTCGGTCGTGAACCAAGGATATGGCTTTGTTTAAGGTTCTATGGAGGAACTACAAGGTCGAAGAGGCCATGTGGGAAGCGGAGGAGGACATGAATTCGAAGAATCTTCCCTTATTTTTTTCTGCTAATATTCGTGCAAAAGGTATGTGTTGTTGAACACATCTATATTTTCTGAATTTATTAAAGGAAGCGTTACATCTCTTGCATCTTTTTTTCGGTTTTATAAAGGTAAAAGTAGAGACATCAAAAGGTGGGATTTATGTTTGATAATGCAAATGACTCTGTGTGTGGTTACCCTACCGTATCACTTATTTAGGAACAAATGTTCCTAGTGGGGGATACTGAAGAATCCCAGGTTTTGACTCTTAGAAAATTTCCTGAATCCCGTTCTTTGAACCCAATATAACTCATGGTACCAGCTGTATTCTGGGGTAATAGTGGTAAAGTTCTATTGTAAGCTCACCAGTGTTAGTTAGTGGGATAGTTTTAGTTAATAGAATGGATATGACTTTGTAGTGAGTATTGTGTGGTTAGGTACGAGTCGTATAGGTGACTCATAAGATGGGGATGTGTTTGATCCTCTTGGAGTCAAATCATATGACGAGATTATGACTTGAGTAGATGAATCATATATTGGAAAGTTTCTGATCCATGGTTGAGCTTTGGTAATGATCAGGCGTGTATCAACCGTAAGAGAGGCTACGACTCGTAAGGGGTTCAGTCGTGATCATGTGTCAGGTATTTCTGGGGTTTAAGTGGGGTTATTCTCGATATTTACCTACTAACCCTTATAAGGACCCATGAATTCTAATACACATAGGAGGTTATTTATTCTATTAATTTACTCTTTAATACATAGTAATACTTCCTAAACATATCATAATTCTCTCAAGAACTTTTGGGACAAAGCATTAGGGTTTCAACTAAGGGATTACTTTGGGGCTTGTCGTAGTGAATTCTTTCTATCAATTTTCTTTGTTTAAGGCATTTCTCTCTTCCCCAATAGTAATTTCAATTGAAGGCATGGTTACATGGTTGATTCATAGTTTTTCTCTTGCGTGATTATGGCTTTAAACTATTGATTAGGGGATTTTGATGTTAAATGCTTTGTTATGATTTCCTGTGCTTATAATTATGATTTCTATGCATTAACAGTGTTTTGGACAATTGAAATTCATGGTAATGGTTTAATCATAATGGAATTTGGATTTGGTTATATTATGCCCCTAAGATGTTCGATGAAATACTTATAAAGATATGTTCATTGCATTGACTTATTTAAATGAAACTTTTGCTTATTTTTGGCTTATATATGAAACCTTAAATGTTTTTAAATGGTTTATAAAGGTTAATGGATAATTGGTTATGCTTGTGTATAATATGGTAGTCTTCCAAAAGGTTTAATATGGATAATGATAGGTCACTTGAATGTCCCCTTAATTAAAATAGTTTAGCGATGGATAATACTTGCAAGTATGGTGGTATGAAGATACCACTGGTTTATTGAATATCCTTGGTAAATAAAATTAAAATTGGATTGTTTGTACTTGGTTTTAATTCGGCATTAATGACGGGTAATATAAGCTAAGCCATGGAAGGTTGCGATCCCGAGGGGATCAAAATCAAAAACTAATATTTGTTGATATAAGGGGTCGTCGATGTCCATGTGTGAGTGTCACATTTATATTGCAGGGATGTACTAGTCATCCCAAGGATATAGCCTAGTCGTGCATCTACATGCACTAGGACCCTTTCAACAGGGGGAGCTGAACCCATATGGCCTATGGGTGGTAGGACCTCTAAGCTACACAACCCAGGTAATGGTTTTAAAAGCATGCTAAACTTAGTTCCCTTTCCTAGCATGGTTTTATATATGTGTATGGTTAGTGCATATGGATGTTTTTAGTTGGTTAAATGGCATTATTTTATCCTTATCCTGAGTTTATCCTAGCGATCACTCGCTAACCCATCTTTGGGAGGCTGTATACCCAAGCTCTGCAGAAAACAACCATTTGAATCCTCATTCATATTACTTGATTTGGGGATAACTTATTCGACTGAAGTGGTGAGCTTCCATCATTTCAAAATGCATCATTTCATATTGGACATTTTAGACATTTAACCTTATTTTTGGATATTAGTTTTTTCCATAGTTGGGGGCATGTCCCAACCAAATATTTCTATTCTTTGGATAGAGGCTTTGTGGTATTTCTTGGGGTTGGTATCGGTTGGATCGGTATTGGTGTCCACCTTGGCAGCGGAATAAGCCAGGAGGCTAGCATCATCGAATGTAAATTCTTACCATTCCATCGTATTATATTCTTGGTTTTTATTATCATATTTTGTTTGATATTTTATATATGGTTTGGTATGGTATGGATGGTTAGTTTGGTATTGTTAGACTCGATTGGGTCGGTCATGGTTGTGACCCTATCCTAGAGTCTTTATGACAGCATTACGCAATGTTGTTATATGCTCAAAATTCAACTTATCCAAGGTTGTATATTGTGGTTGGGTTGGATTTAGGGGGCGGTTCCTGGTCCTGGTTGGACTTGGGATGCCCATTACCATAGGGCCCCAGTTCGGGCTACGTTAGAAAGTCAACTCCGGCTCCCAAAGCTCACCCTATCTTCAAACACTGACCCACACTAATACAACATCAGTGGTGGCAGCTAGTACTCAAATCTATATCAAAAGGGGTACAATAGTACAGTATAAATATCAGAGCGATGTATACTCAGTAGGCATCATCGGCTGACAGAGCTAAATAATAATATAAATACAATAAATTCATGATAATAAGTTGTCGGGAGAAAAGGTTAAAATTTGAATAATTCTGCAAATACTGAAAGTAAATGACCAAAATAATAATTATATAGAGAACATAACTATTTCAAGTATAGCTAAGCCCCCATAAGCCCAAAAGATGCAACGAAATAAATAATCCAATTTGGGCCTCAAAAGTTTTGTGGATGTAATCAAGAAAAAGTAATAATAATGTAATGACCCTCTAGGTTATTTTCTTAATTCACGTGAATTTTGGGCATTTTAATCCTTCTCACAATGGCTACAAGTCATTAATGACATGTTGAAAGTGATTATTTGGTTATCGATAGTTTGTTGGGTTCTAAACTAATTTTCCCATTTTAGAGCTTTCACTATAAAGGAATTGGTCTTCGATCAAAAGTCAATGTATGTGACCTTAAGTAAGAATTTTGTCAGAGACCTCATCTCTGAAAGATTAATATAGGCTAGGAGGACTTTTGGCTCAGGCCTAGAGGCTTTCAAACTTTTTTTGGGCTATTAGGTGGTTAATACAAAAAATGGAACCATAGGTGTAGGCCCCAAATTTATTTGGAATGATCTTGGATGAAAGTTTTGATGGTTCCATTTAGTTTGGAATGTTCAATTTGGTATTGTAACGCCCCGAGAACCTATCCCGAGATATCACATGGTGCTCAAGGCCACACGTGGCCTCAAGGTAACCCTCTAAGCCTATCATCACTTTCGTAACTCTCTACGACATGAATAATCATAAAGTAGGGAAGAATAATCATGACATGAAATACTAAGATACGAAGTAATACGGTTTTGTACAAACAAAATACTGAAATCTTTGTACATGCTGGCACACTAGTCTGACAAAGCCTCTACTACATAGGACTGAGGAGCTATTTAGTCTGGAATATAAAATTTGGTATGGAAACATAGTTTGATTGCGAGCATGGAGTTCCGAACAAACCCCAAGCACCCGATTGGAGTCTATTTTGGACTTATAAAATCTCTTGTATCAGGTTGCTTTATTGACATTTGGTTGATTTAGTGGACTTGGACATTTTGCAAAGGGCCACTTAAGCAATCAATGTCCAGTTAAGCTTTCTAGGCATCACTGATGCGATGGCCACACCCCATGCCAAAACGTTTTAGTGGTTTTTATGACCCAAAATACAAGGATTATGATTGCACATGTCATTACAAGCCTTTACAAGTAATCCTATCACCCAAACTTATATAAAAAGGGAAGCTAATACCCAAAACTTAAAGCAAGGCTTCTAGAGCAAAGCCGAACCATACAAACAAGATAATCGATAAAATATAATAAAAGATACCCAACCAAATCCCAAAACCTGGTGTTACAGTGTAAGAACTACTAAATATATCTTAAATGTTAAAGACACAATAATAGTGGAGAAATGATCAAAATGCGTATCAGAATTCAAAATAAGAGATGTAATAGACAAGAAGAGGTTGTGGGCCAACTCCTGAAGCATAGGATGTCCACTACCTCAAATATACTACAAATGTCGCCTGAATTAGCTATCTGTGCAGTGCACTCATACCTGGATCTGCACCTAAAGGGCATAGTAGGGATGAGTACAGTACACTTCTAATCAGTAGGTATTATAGGCCAACTAAGTATAGTGGAAAATAAAGGATATAAACATAAATTATAGGCATGTCACTTGCATTCAAAAAAATGTTCCAAACAGTAGCCATACTATCCTTCATAATAGTTCTATTATATACCAATAAAATAAATACAAGTACAAGAACAAAACAAGATATATAGGTATACTAGGTACAAGTAGGCTAAAGTAATGCAAATTGATAGATATCACATAAAGAATATAAATACAACACTTAATAAGAACAATATATATGCAATGCAATGAAGATGATGATGATGATCATAATGGATGAGGTCATCGCACAACCTCTGTATACGCCTACCCAGTTGTAATTTCGGGTAGGACCCATGGGACATTTGTCAATGCATGTACAAC
The DNA here is from genome assembly GCF_002878395.1 of Capsicum annuum. Lineage (NCBI taxonomy): Eukaryota > Viridiplantae > Streptophyta > Magnoliopsida > Solanales > Solanaceae > Capsicum > Capsicum annuum. Next base: position 109,929,172 of record NC_061117.1, read on the forward strand.
CAATATCTAATACCAATATCTATAACTCCTCTTTGACAAATACATCGTTAGAGTGTTTTTAGAGATGTCACATTTTCTATCAAAATAAGCCAGTATTTTCATTATTTCTGCAGTGTTACCAATGTTTCATGAATGAATATGACATAAGGATACAATTCTCATAACAAAAGAACATGAGTATTTCCAATATCCAACAAATATACAAACTATGTGAGCCAAAAATCCACTAAATCTAACCAACCATCCATGATGCAATATAATCCAGAAACCATCAACTAAAATATGCAAGGGATATATCACTGACACTACATAAATCCAAAAAATATAGGATTTTCACTCCAAAAAGAGTGCACCAAAACATAACTATATCAATACCAGGACAACAACATCATACAAGACCCCCATAAGATCAGAAATATCAAATAATATTGCAAAACCACTAAATATTATCCACACAAGACCCCACATGGGCATATAAACACCTAAACACATTTTTCATAAAAAAATCCCATACTCATAGCATGAATTTACATTATTATTAACCATCCAACCCAGTCTGATGAAAGTTAAGCTATAACATAAATCAAATATCGATACCAGTACAATAAGCCTTCAACATTGATCACTCATATCACCCACAGATCAGGAATTTGCCAAAACACACAAATATAGTATTAATGGATTCCAAAAACAATGACACCTATAATTCCCATTTTCAAATTAGGGTTAAAATGGACCCTGAAATGAGTTTTCAAAAAAAAAGGGCATAACCTAAATTTTTGTCCAAAAGCATATTCTGAAGATTAAAGGACCTCATAGGAGACAATCCAAGCAAAATAAGTCAAAATTGGGGTTTGAATAGAAGAAATGATAATTTTTCCATTCTAGGACAAAATCCCTAAATTCCACCTTTATATCCTAGTTTAAACAATATTTATATGATAGAAATCGAAGGAAAACAATTGAAGTATTCATTTGGATCTTACCTAAGCTTAAAAATGGAAGAAAAATGCCCAAATATTTGAATCCCAAGCTCCATGTCTCAAAAATAGATAAAGAAACAAAGTAAAGGATTATATGTATGGGTACCAACTGTCGTTAAAGCAGTCAAATGGCCTCTTTAGTTCTTCCTACTAAAATGGACAAGTAAAATTTTAGCAATACCCACCAATGAGTGCTAGTTCGCCAAAGTGGACAAGTGCCACTTTAGCTCCTACTGCTTAGAAGAAAGCGCACCGGTAAAGTGCCCTTGTCCAATTTGAGCCAGCAACTAAAATAGGTAAGTGGTGCTTTAGCACCTTCCATTAAACCAGACAAAGTGGCTCTTTAGTGGCTGAACAAGCTGATCAATTGAATGCAAACAAACTATGGAATCCTATCAAATTCCACATTGCAGACTCAACGATGGTATCAAGTTCTTGAAACAAATGTCATTTTCACATCTTTTTGAACAGAGAGTCAAAATGAGATAGAAAAGTCGTAGAAAAACACTAACCTTGTTACCAACCTAAAATCAATGTTTCAGATCTGCTGGTGCATCCTATTTTTCTTTCCTATATTTTCATGACCATAATGGGTAGCTAACGTCTACCGAGCTCCGGAGGCCAGCCGTGTACCCTAGATAATCAGAACAAAATACAACTAGTAGCGGATGAATTCCTAAGATATAGCAAGATAGAGGTGAGTTCCAAACATATAACAACATGATAAATAAACTAACTCAAAAAGAGGTCAATAAATTTCCACAACCATCCCAATCCACAGTAATCCAAAAAGCCTCTAAAATCAAAGAACAACCTATGTCGGGACATTCAAAAAAAATTCCATAATAAATAGTCAAAAAAATAAAACAAGACCATAAAATGAGGATCTTCCAAAGTATAAAAGCTCACCTCTTTAAGCTGACTCACAATCAATCCAGAAATCACCAAATCACTACACAGGAAAAACAAAAGTGTATCCGCTCTCTGTATCATGTGGGGATACAACATCTTGTGATGGTTAGCAGGGTGAGTTCTAGCATGTAAGTTAGGGAAGGGATAAAGTAATTACATGATCAAATAAGTTCAAAATCATTCAACACCAATGCATATAATTGTATACATATGTATACCATACCGGGATAGGGATTAAGTCTTAGCATGAGAATGAAATATTAGGCTAGACTATATAGATCAAATCATCATTCATACCTACGGACTATATGGGTATAGCTCCCCCTACTAATTGGGTCTAACTCCTCCCCTACTGGTTGGGCCCCAATGTGTGTTAGCCGCATGAACAAGTTAAATAAGAGAAAGGGAAAAAGCCATCAAGCCTCTAACCATTCCCGAATATAACATATATGTAATGTATGAACTATGCAAATGGTCGTAAAGACATACCCTCTCAACTAATAATGCTCAACTTACACGTCAATTTAATTGCAAGGTGGTCATTCTTAATATATTTACCCAACTAAGAGTCTGGGTTGAATTAACAAGGAAAAGTGTGAGTGTTGATTGAGTCTGTTCAAAATGCAAGTTTCTCACTATGGTCAAACCTTAGATACAAATATATTGGGGATTTTAAACGTGTCAGAGATATGATTACTTTTAAAATTGTAATGGACTAACTTAGGGCAATTAATAATTAGAGTATAATAAGTTGGAAATGGATCTTGAGGCTATAGTTTATTAGGGATAAGTAGTGTGTGGGTGCAAAAAGATCAACTTCAAATCTTAATTAAAGCATGTGTGGGTAGGCTCGATTAGGTAATTCAATACTAGCCTTTTCATAAATTACCAAACTATCACCCACTGATTCTTTCAATAACAAATGGGTGTGGTCAACTATTTGCAACCAAACCTCAATTAAGCATCCCTATTTCTAGTATGATGCCTAAGACATAGCAATTCAATAATTTATCATTATTTCTATGACAACAAAAAAAGAATAACTTTTATCAATCTTATTGTTCACAATTGCTCTTTTCATCTACATTCCTCTTGCAAGGATAATGTAGGATCTAGATTACCCACATTCCTCTTTCATGGATGATGTGGGGATTTCGGAAATTTAAGGTTTTCACTAACAAATTCCATTTTACAATTAAACATTTGTAAAACCCAACAACATGAACTAATAATTGAATCTTACAATCACAACCCACACACTCTTGCACTTCAGTCAAACATAACCAAAAGAGGGAAAACTAGCAACTCATAAGAATAATGAACAAAGATATGCCAAAACCTCCTTTAAATTGATTCATAAAAGAATGAATAGAATGGAAATTCATTCTATATAACAACAAATATTTAATGGAGTTCACTAATCCTTCACTTAGGGGTTACCATAATTAATTCTTCACCCAAAAATTAGTACAATGATGTTCCCCTTAATATAGAAACTAGATGGTGGAAGAAAGTCAAAAAAATTACAAATATCTTTTATGAGATAGGGTTTGAACTTCTTAAGTGAATTAGGGATGACTATGTGAATTTATAAACCATTCCTTGGTCATAATCTCACTTTTTCACAATCGCTGACTCTTGTCTACGATCACGGCTACAGTGACCCAGTAAAAACTCACAATCATGGTATATTTACCCGTCTTGACTAGCCACGATCGTAGATCTCAGACCATGAGAGCAGTAACTGAGGATCGTTTCTACTCTAAGTCTTTCAGCTGTACTACTTCCTTATTTTCTTGATCCCTTACAGCTCCATTCCACATCGTTCCATCTCATGACCGGTATGTCTATAAAATATACATATTAGTGCATTTAATCACACATATGCCTTATTTTTACATTCAAATCATTTTAGTGTGAACGAATTTTGAGTGCAAATGAGTGATATATTTACAAATCATCAACACTCACAACTTAACTCTTTGCTTGTCCTCAAGCAACAATACCTCTCACCATAAGACAAATTTCACATTTATGCCCAAATTACATGACCTAATAATAATAATGAATTCTAGCTTAGTCAATACCATAAGTAGATCTTCAGACATAGGCAAAGCTATTCTCAATACACCCCTCAACACAAAATATATTTCACAAGGATATAAAAGACCTCAAAGAGTAACCATGCGACAATCACTAATACTCTAGAAATGACTCACCTATGACCTCGACTACATTATACTTCTTTTCCATCATTTTTTTGGAGAAGACAAAATAACCCACCTCAGCTTGTTTACATGCCTTCTAATAAGAAGAAAAACCCCACACACCAAGTTATCAAACATGCAACAAGGAGAACAAGTACAAAACTCTCTCTCACACAAGGACTCTCTATGCTAACAAGTGCCATAACATAGGTTTTCCCCTATTTTCAATTGCCACTATAATGAATACACTTGGTTGGTGATCTCAAATGTATTTTGGATCTTGTAACGTAGGTTTGGGGCAGGGTAGGTGATACACCCAAATTACATCTCTATTAGAAGAGAGTAAGCCATCATCGTTAAATATATAACCTAACTAGGTTAGGGTTAAATCCCACAGGAAATATGGTGTTAATCCAAACAATTTGTAATTCAATCGAGTAACAGTTAATAGTTCTCTTTAATTGAGGGGTTCTCTCAATCAATCAATTATCAAAGTTTCAACTTGTTTTAGCAACTCAACAATAATATTGTAGTATTTCAAATCACTGATCTAGTAAAACTAGAGTTATGATCCCTATAAGTATTAATTCTCACTGAATAATAGTAGTGGCATTAGATTCTCCTGACTTGTGGGAAACACCAAATTATTATTATTGATGATTAACCCAAGTGTTTTTCAACATACTTAGATGATATAATTCCTAATTCTTTCAAACTTAAGAAAAATCATCTATTCACACTAATTTTATCTCGAGTTGATTAATCTTGTTACAACAAAAATAATTATGTGGGAGATTAGTATATCTCAAATCCCCATTGATAATTTGTGTACTTTAATAGATTTCTCAATTCAAGCAAACAAACAAAAGTCTTTGTCTATTTTTTTGCAACCAATAGAATATAGTCATTATAATGGAATTCCCAAGATGATCCTAAAGTCAATCGAATCTTATCCAACTACTAAATCAACAGTACAATACTCATAGATCCCACAACTCCAGTTATGGGATTTAGTTCCTCATCAAATAGAAAGAGATAACATAGATTAAATCCATAATTCAAAAGTAATTAACTTACAAAAGATGGAATCGAAGATTGTTCTCTTCCAAGTTCAATTGAGGATTCTTAAAACTAAAAAAATAATTTTAAAAAAACTCAATACGAACTTGAGAGATTTAAATATAAAAATGGTTGTTTAAAATAAGTTCAAGATACCCAATGAAAACCTAAGATTTTTTATAACTACCCATAACCTTTAGAATTTGAAATTCAAAATCCAAATTTTCTGCACCACGGCTAATGACTTCATCTGATAACTTATCAATAGGCTGATAACTTGTCACCTAAGTCATCAACTTAACCTTTCCAGCATCTATGTTCTGCCTACAAATGATATCTACTCTGATAACTTATCAATAAGTTGATGACTTGCCACCTAACTTATCAACTTAACTTCTCTAGTATCTATGTTCTCCCTATAAGTGATGACTACTTGATAGCTTATCGACAGAATGCTGACTTCTCACCAAACTCATTAACTAAAATCATCAAAACTTTGCATTATATCTACTTCACCGAAAAATGTCTTTCTTTCTGCGGTTTTCATAAGTTTTCATGCATCTTGACTTTCCTTGTAATATCATATAAAATAAAATAAAAAATAACAATAGTTACTTAACAACTTACTATTATTTCAAGCTAAAAGCCTTAAATGTGCTAACCTAAAGCTAGCACATCAACACCCTCAAATTAAAATACTTTTTTGTCCTTAAGCAACCATCTAACACAGTATTATGGACATAATCTAAAAATCAATCCAAGACTAGCACTTGTTTTCTTCATTTTGAACCCATTAAGAAATATGTGTTCTTTTTTTGCCAAGAGACATGAAGATTCCATACATATATTGAGAGTTCAAACACATAAAGCACTACTACAAGTCTAGATATTCATTCAAACATTTAGAATGACCAAGTACCATTCTTATGCCCTCACATAGAAGAAATTATATCCGTACTCCAAATATCACCTAATGTTTCCAGGAACTCAATCTTTAAAACTATCACTCGCAGAATGAAGTTTTAAATTTTGCACCGACAATGCCATAAACTTACCCTTACCATTAGATTAGGTTCATTTAGTAGTCTAACTAAGATTACTATAGAGCTTTATTGGTTTGAAATGAAGGCTTAAATGCTAGAAAGGTTGATTTAGGATTAGTGACTTAGCCTCCATTTATTCATTTACACTACTTGGCTACAACCAGTTATTTAGTTATATTCCTCTCATAATCTATTTTTTTTCATTCTCTGCATTCCCACACAATACTATTTATTTACTAAAACTATTTATACATATATATATATATAAATATATACGTTTATCACACATCTTTTACATTTTTCAATCACTATCCCCTCTCCTGTAGCCACCCTAAACTAAGTCAATTTGCCTAAGTTGATGAGTAAAATATCCGAAGGGAGGACTGGGTTGAAACAAAGGCTTAAGTATGAAATTAATGAAAGATGGTCATGCTGTGAAGCTAAGAATATTCTACTATTTTTAAAAAGGATAAAAAAGAATTTAATTTCATGCTTATAGGTTGTTTATTTTTCCTAAGTGGTATACCTAAAAAAAATGACCTGTGATTATTTCTCAGATGACTACTTACAATCCTAACAAAATGCTTCAGGCGAGTTTTAGATACACATGCATAATAAGAAAATATCAACTGAAAAACATCTCTCTCTCATGGCATAGAATTGTACTGCTCTCACCAATTACCCAATAAAAATTCAAACTTAAGCTAGGAATGCCATATTTGCATACTTTTGTAGACAAAAATGGTTTCCTATAAACCTAGCATCAATCACACAACAAAAAATTTTATGGCTTTATAATTTTCAAACTTTCAGAACTTTTGCAGTTACTACTCAATTACATCTACTTCTTATGAATACATAACACATATTTAAAAGAACAACAAATCCTAAGCATGTTAGTTCCTAAATAGAGCTCAAGGGCATAGAACACAGACAATACACTCTTGAGGTTGCAAGTACCCCCACCCTCATAATTAATAGCATGCATTGTTTTCGCTTCAAACTTATTGAACTTTAAAAATAAAGGTGAGAAAATACCTGCAGTGCTTTAATAGCTTGTGTCATGAACCGCTGATTATGCTGCTGCATCATTAGTATGCATAATATCAACAGTGACATCAGGTTCCACAGATGCATCCATGATAATCGTTGGTAGAGTAATCAACTCTACAATAGTCTTAGGAGGTCTACTACAATTAGCTTCTACAACTCAGGCCTTCAGTGCTTCTTCAATCATTTCACCATCTGCTTTTGATTTTCTTAATGCTTCTTTCAACTTTTTCTTTATTTTCTTTTTCTCTCTCTTTTAAAGTCCTTTTTTCTCATCACTCTCACTTTTATTTGTCTTGTCTTTTACTTTGTTATCAACTGGTTTCCCAGTGATATCAAATAGTGTAACTTTTTCTTCTTCTAATTCTCCATCAATAGGACCTGGGAATATCAATATTCGATAGCTCTGTAAAGCTATAATATCATCTCTTGCCTTATCAAAGGTTGCCTTAAACACTATGAGATTAGGCACATATATTTCTTTCAGCCTTTCATTTACTCGGTGCTCGATTTTATCAGCCCGTCCATGGAGATTCTCCGAAGGTTCAATGGCTACTTTTATTTTCTTATTCATAATCTACTAAATATGTTCAAAAAACAACCTCAGTTGTGCTTCAAATCTTTTTCCTTACTTTTCTATATTTTTTATTTTTTAGTGGTGTAAATGCATACTCAAACACTAGTGTTGTGATCATTGCATTTTCTTCTATCTCTTGAACTAGTTTAGCACCCACAGAGGAGAAAGACGTTAGATATTTTGGTAATGACAGTTGTACATTTTGTATAAAACCTATGGCAGTTGACAGTGTCTAAACTTCCTAAGAAATGATAGTGTCACACCCCACGCTCATTCTTTTTCCTAAAACTAGTGTAGACCTGCTCTCATCTCTTTTGTTAGGATTATAGGTCTTTTTGGCCTAGACCTCATTATCTATACCTATGATGATGGAACATGGGCAACTTTGCATAACCTTATAATTAAACAAGGGAAGTGACATTATGCATTAGGTCGCATTGCCCGAATCTTGATCTTATTTTTAATGATTTCCCCAAAGTTTAGGGGAACTTCAACATTAAGCTTTACTCTACCACCGCTCTATCCTCACCCATGATATTTTCTCCCATAGTAGGCATCAACCTGTATCTTACCACTCCCCACTAGAATTTTTTTTATAATAAATCCTTAAAAATCTGTGCACTTGTATTGTTCAACTACTCAAGCCCCCCTTCTGCTATGACTTGTGCCAACTAAGGGCTTTGATTTTCCCTATTAGTCATTCTGTGATAGAATTCTAGAGAGGTAGTTGAAAGAACAAAGTTGAGACCTGTAAGACCCCATAAAAGCCTTAGCCTAATTAAGTCTTACATAGCATAAATGAGGTTCCAGAGTTATGAAAATTTTTAAGCAAAGTATTAACACTTAATCTTATTTCAAACCTCACAATTTCCATGACTTTATTTTCTACCTTAACGACCTTAGAATGTTAATTTTTAAGTTAAGTCATGATTGGGATGTTAATAGGTTTTATTGGATGAGTTTCAAAATTTTTGGAATTCTTTTAGGGCATGTTTCGAAGTCCAAAATATTAGATGCGTGTGATTAGAACGTGACGCATGCTATAGTCCACCCCAGGGTGCATACGATAGAGCATGTGGCGTATGATCCATTCTAGAGCTCCAAGGTATATAAAGCACACTCCATAGCACGCTCCTTGAATTTTTAGCTTTAGACTCCGCATATTAGAGGGCAATAGGGTCTTTTGGATCACATAAAAAACATCCTAAACACTTGATTTCAGCCTCAAATAGCATAGATACATTATTTTTCACAAAAAAACTCTCAATAAACAAGCCCTAGTTTCATCAAGCTCAAGAATCAAGTCATAAGAACTCACCGCAATCTTTGCGAATTCACAAACCAAGGTATGTTAGCTATTCATCTATGGGTTCTTTTGACCCTTAGAGTCCACGAATCCATTTCAAAACTATAAGATTTTTGAATTATGAACTTCCATGTTTGAATTGAATTGAATTCATATTTATGTTATTGTTGGGTCTTAGTCCATGATTAAATTACAAGCTTTCAAGAAAATCAATATATGTGTTGGATTACATGATCTTCATGATAAACCCTTCAATTCGCAAGTTGATTGATGTAGCCATGATAATTATATGTGTTGATTATTTTATAACTTAAGCATGCTCCCCATATGTTTGATAAAATGCCTATGTGAATGAAATATTGTAATTATAACGTGATAGCATGGATTCCCCATTAATGTATAAGTTAATGCATTACAAGTATTTGCTAAAATGTCTCTATGGATGAATTATGAACAAGTGATTATTGTTATGATTTACTTTGATGTGATCGAGTCCTGGGGGTATTTTATACCCGATAATTTAGTTATGCACCTTGAGCTAGTGTCAGTTACAGAATAGTATCAGTCTTGTCATGGTCAGTAGAATTTCTTCAGTCACAGAACTTAGTAGAACTCAATCAGTTAAAGAACTCGAGAAAACTCAGTAGAACTCAGTTAGTTACTTAACTCAAGAAAACTCAGTAAACTCAGTATTCAGTCCAGTCCAGTTCAAAATAATCAGTTCAGTGTCTTTCAGTTGGGAGTAGGATTCTGCACTGACTGAACCCAAGGATGGGGGCTCACCTGCCAATAGAGGGTGTGATCTCTAGAAGCAATCCTTATCTTCTATAACTACATATCCAGCATAGGTTGAGACATAAAACCTACCAGTTAAAGGTTCCACCATTCTCATTCAAGTACCTGCCAGATGAGGGTATCTCTTCAATTGTCTTTACCCATGGTACAACATTGACACTCTTCCAACTGGGGTTATAGATTGGACCCCAACTCAGTTATCTCATTTTGGGCTTGGCAGTTAGATGATTACCTCCCAAAATCTCAATTTTAGTCTTTAGTATAGAACTCTTTTCAATTCTACAGAATTAGGACTACTAGACATAGTCAATCAATATTAGTAACTCAGATAACAACAAATCTCTGATCATCAGTTACTCAGTATCAAAACATAATATTTAGCTTTAGAAAAGCTCAGCTACAGCATGTCGATATATGAACCCTTGTATTCAATTTTACCTTATCTAGCGTACCAGTATATTCCACGTACTGATGCATACTTTTTCTTTGCACTATGATGTCTCATAATATAGGTTCAGACGCTCAGGTTCCCGACCACGCATAGATAAATTTAGATTCAGCCAGCAGTGTCAGACTTAGTAGTGAGTCCCCATCTATCAAGAATATGTTTTATTTTAGTTTTTTAATAGATGCAATATTTCAATAGGTAGAGTTAGTTGGGAGATTGTCCCATCAACTTCACCTTTATGACAGTTTAGTTAGAGGCTTTTCCAACAAGATTTCAAACAATATTCAGTTTTACAGATTACTATTACAGTTTGATATTCTTTATCAGTATTTTAGATAATTAAACATTATGTCAATTCAGCCTATTTTAACAATTATTACAGTATATGATTTGGTGCCCACAATAGATACCATTCATGGGTTAGCTTATGGTCCTCCAGGGTTGTAAACACTATGTAGCATTCCGGGGTATAAACTCAGGGCGTTAAAAACTTGGTATCAGGGTTAACCAAAGTGCTAGGAAGTATGAAAGCTAAATCAAGTTGAGACTTGTGCATGGGTGTGTAGCGCGCCACACTTATGGACAAGAGGCTACAAAATGTTTTAGGAAAAGTTCCCTTCTTTCAGTATTTATGTTGTGTGAGTGAGTATTAGCTCAAGATAAACTCTCTGTCTAAAAATTTTCTTCCTTCCATTTATGGACCATACATCCCAAGAAGAACAGGAAATCAGCCAGCACCTTAGCTCGTTCAGGCAGATCCACTGGATAAGCATGTCTCCCATGCAAAATTCAGGGCTATATTTACTACTCTAGCCAATGTAGTAGCCGCCCAGAATGAGCACCCAGTTGCCTTTCTGACCAACCCAATAGCCAATACTACTCTATCCAGGATTCAAGACTTTACCTGAAAAATCCTTCATCATTTACAAGGTCTAAGTTAGATGAGGACCCACAGAAATTCCTTGATCAAGTGAAGAAAGTCACAATTATAATAGAGGTGATAGCTAGTGAGAGTGTTGAGTTAGTTACATATTAGTTGTAGGAAATTTCTAACTCATGGTTTAAGTAGTGAAAGATAGAGAGGCCCGATAATGCAGGGCCTATAGATTGGGAGGAGTTTGGCACTGCTTTTCTGGATAGGTTCTACCCACTGGAGTTGAGAAAAGCAAAAGTGTTGGAGTTTATTAATTTAAAGCTGGGCAACATAACAATGAAAGATTATTCTCACAAGTTTACTCAGTTAGCGAGATGCGCTCCTGACGTGGTAGCAGATAGCAAATCCATGATAAGTATGTTTATGTCTAGCGTGTCTAACAATATGGTCAAAGAGTGTAGGACCACAATGTTGATTAAGGAGATGGACATATCCAGTCTTATGGCCCAAGTTCATCAAATATAGGAGGCTAAGATAGGGATAATAAGAGGAAAATCAAGAGTTCTAGATCAGGTAGCTTCAATTTCAATTAGCCTAAGTCAGAGGGTTGTAATTGTTCCCAATTTCGCTCGAAATCTTCAATTCTAGATCCGTCCTCAGCCAAAGCTCCAGTACCTAAGTTAATAAATGGTAACAAAGATAGGGTGTCAGGCTCAAAATTTCTAAGTAGTGTCAGGAGTGCTCGAACAAATTCTCTTTGTCAAATATGTGGTAGAAACCATCAGGGTGTCTGCGGAGCTGGATGTGATGTTTGTTTCATATGTGGCAGGCCAGGACACAAGGTTAGAGATTGTCCACTGTTAGGTTCTCAAGGTCAGTATAATCATTCTTCATCTTAATCAGGTCGCTCGAATCAACAGGGTGGCGCTTCCAGTGCCACAAGTGGGTAATGCCCAAACAGGCTCTATGCATTTTAATCCAGACAAGATCAGGAAAATTCTCCTGATATGGTCACTATTACATTGCAGATCTTCCATTTACATATTTATGCTTTGCTAGATCTAGAAGCTTCATTGTCTTTTGTAACCTCTTACATACCGATTGACTTTGGAGTCATTCCCAAAATCCAAGAAGAGACTTTTTCAGTCTTTACCCTAATGGGTAAATCTATCATAGCCCAATGGGTATACAGGAACTATCCAGTTATGGTATCTCAGAATGTCACATCAAGAGACTTAGTAGAATTATAGATGATACATTTTGATGTCATTCTCAACATGGATTGTCTTTATTCATGCTATACTTCAATTGACTGCAGAAATAAAACTGACCATTTTTAGTTTCTGAATAAACCTATCCTTGAGTAGAGGGTAGTACTTCAGCACTTAGGGGTCAATTTTTTTCTTACCTTGGGGCAAGAAAAATGATATCTAATAGATGTGTCTAACATCTCGTTCAAGTTAAATACTCTAGATCAGATACCCCTAATCTCGAATCTGTTCCTGTAGCATATGAATTCGCAAATATATTTCTTGGAGATTTTCTCAAAGTTTCTTCCAAAAGGGAAATTGACTTTGGAATCGACCTTTTTTTAGGTTCTCATCCCATCTCTATCCCTCCATATAGAATGGCTCCATCAGAACTCAAGGAGTTAAAATAATAGGTTAAGGATCTCCTATATAAGGAATTCATCAGACCCAGTGTATCCTCGTAGGGTCCACTAGTTCTATTCTTCTATAAGAAAGATTATTCTATTAGAATATGTATTGACTATCGTCAACTAAATAAAGTCATGGTCAAGAATAAGTATCCACTTTCCAAAATCGATGACTTGTTTGAACAACTTCAGGGTGCCAGTTACTTTTTTAAGAAAGACCTCAGATCAGGCTATCATTGGCTAAAAGTCAATGAATATTACATTCTGAAGACAACCTTCAAAACTTGGTATGGTCACTTCTAATGATTAGTCATGTCATTTAGTCTTACCAATGCCTCAACAACTTTTATGGACTTGATGAACCATGTGTTCAAGCAATATATAGACATGTTCATTATAGTCTTCATAGATGACATTCTTGTCTACTCCCATAGTGAGCATGATCAAGCAGACCATCTAAAAATAGTATTATAGACTCTCATAAATCATCAGCTATTCACTAAATTTAGTAAGTGCAAATTTATGCTAAGGTTAGTAGCTTTCCTCAGCCATATCAACTCCAGTGATGGCTCTAGAGTCGATCCCCAAAAGACCAAATAAGTAAGAAACTGACCAAGACCCATCTCTCATTCAGATATCAAGAGTTTCTTGGTCTTGGCCGGCTATTACCGATGTTTTGTTGAGGGATTTTCATCTATTTCATCCCATATGTCTAGATTGACTTAAAAGAAAGTCAAATTCCAATGGTCAAATTCTTATGAGAAAAATTTTAGGAGTTGCAGACTCAACTCACTACAACCCCAGGTTTGACTATACTAGATGGTTCAAATGGATTTGTGGTACATTGTAATGCCTCTAGAGTTGGTTTATGGCTTATTTTTATGCAGAGAGGTAAGGTTATATCCTATGCCTCTAGATAGTTTAATCACCATGAAAAAAACTACCCCACTCATGACCTTGATTTAGCAGTGGTAGTATTTGCCTTAATGATTATGAGGAACTATTTGTATGGGATGCATGTTGACGTGTTCACAGACCATAAAAGTATGCAGTATTTATTTTTTTCAAAAAGACCTAAACCTGCACCAGATGAGATAGTTAGAGCAAAAGACTATGACATAATATTTTGTATCATCCTGGGGCCACCAAGATGTACCGCGACTTGTGAGGAGTTTATTGGTAGATTGGGATGAAGAAAGATATTGCAGAGTATGTAGCCAAGTAATCGATATCTCAGCAGGTTAAGATTGAGCATCAGAATCCTAGTAGAGCTATGCAGGAGTTTAGTATTCCTACTTGGAAGTGGTATAGGTGAACATGGATTTTGTGTTGGGTTTGCCTCATCCTCTTCATCAACATAATTCAATTTGGGTCATTATAGATAGGATGACCAAATTAGCTAATTTTTCACCAGTTCATACGTCTTATTCAGTCGAGGATTATGCCAAGCTCTATGTTAGAGAGTTGGTCACATTGAACATTGTCCCGTTGTCCATCATTTTAGACAGAGGTATGTAGTTCATATGTTATTTCTGAAAGCCTTCCAAAATGGTCTTTGCACCTAAGTTCACCTCTTTATAGCCTTTCACCCTCAGATTATGGTCTTGCAGAAAGGACCATTCAGACTTTGGAAGATATACTAAGAGTGTGTGTCATTGACTTTAAGGGTAGTTGGGATGACCACTTGCCCTTGATAGAGTTTACGTATAATAATAGTTACCATTCAAGTATTCAAATGGCTTCATTTGAGGTGCTTTATAGGAGGAGATGTAGATCTCCTAATTTTTAGTTTGAAGAAGGTGAGGCCGCAGTGGTAGGGCCTGACTTGGTATTTGATACCTTAGAAAAAGTTCAGTTGATCAGGGAAATGCTTAAGACAGCTCCGATTAGGCAAAAATCATACACCGGTGTATGAAGAAAGGATCTTGAATTTGAGATTGGTGACTTTGTGTATTTAAAAATGTCTCCTATGAAAGGAGTGAAGAGGTTTGACAAGAAAGGGAAGCTCAGTCCTCTCTATATTTGTCCTTACTGAATTCTCAGTCATTTCAGAAAGGTAGCTTGTGAGCTTAAGTTTTCTCTAAGACTTAGCTTCAGTACACCCAGTGTTTCATGTTTTCTTGCTAAATAAATGCATAGGTTACCGAGCATCTATAGTTCCTATAGAGGGCATGATGTTTACAACAGCCTCTCTTATAAAGATATCCCAATCAAAATCCTTGACCATTATATTTGCAGACTGAGGAACAAAGAGGTCTTTCTAGTCAAGGTTCTTTTGTGGAATCCATCTGTTGAGGGAGCTACTTTAGAAGCAGAAGAAGATATGCGGACCAAGTGTCCTCACCTCTTCTCCATAAACTCATATTTAGCTTAAGGTAATAATTTTTCTTGAATCTACTTAGTTCCATATTCAGATTTCCTGTATGAGTTAGATTTCAGTTCAGTTGCATAGCATTCTCATATCATGGATACCCTTATGAAATAGCTCGGTTAGGTGTCATGTCTTCATAATTCAATCATGCTTCAGTTATGCATTTTCAGTATGAAAATTTAGTTTATCAGCAGTTTAGTCATGTATCATGTCCTAAAGTTCAATCATGTCTTGGTTTTGCATGTCAGTATCAGTATAGTTTCTCAAGGGTCAGTTCAATTAGTCTCATTTGAGGAAGAATGTTCCCAAGGGGGAGATATTGTAATACCTCGTAAAAGTCATAGTCAAATTCAGTCTTATATAGAATAAAAGAGGTTCAAGACTTAGGAAAATTTTTAAGCTAAGTATTGACACTAAGTCTTATTTTCGACATTGAAATTTCCATGACTTTATTTTAAACCCTTACGACCTTAGAGTGATAATTTTTAAGTTGATACATGAATGGGGATCTTAATAGGTCCTATTGCGTGAGTTTTGGAATTTTTGGAATTCGTTTACGGCATGTTTGGAAGTCCAAAATAGTAGTTGCATGAGTTTAGCATTCAACACACGCTCCAGTCCACCCTAGGGAGCATGCGATAGGGCATGCGGTGCATTCTCTATTCTAGAGCTCTAGAGTATGTGATGCACGCTCTATAGCATGCTCCTAGAATTTTCAGCTTTAGACTCTGTGTATTAGAGGGCAATAGGGTCTTTTGGATCATGTCAAAAACGTCATAAACACTTGATTTCAGCCCCGAATAGCATAGATACATCATTTTTCACAAAAACCCACTCAATACCCAAGCCCTAGTTTCATCTAGCTCAAGAATCAAGTTTCAGAACTCACCGTAACCTTTGCAAATTCACTAACCAAGGTATGTTAGGTGTTCATCTATGGGTTCCTTTACCCATAGTGTCCACAAATCCATTTTAAAACAACAAGATTGTTGAATTTTGAACTTTCATGTTTGAATTGAATTGAATTAATGCTTATGTTATTGTTGGGTCTTAGTCCATGATTAAATTACAAGCTTTCATGAAATTAATCTGTTGGATGACATGATCTTCATGATAAACCCTTCAATTTGAAAGTTGATTGATGTACCCATGATAATTCTCTGTGTTTGTTCTTGTATAACTTAAGCATGCTCCCCATATGTTTGATAAAATGCCTATGTGAATGAAATAGTTCTATAATAACATGATAGAATGTATTCCCCATTCAAGTATAAGTAAATGAATTACAAGTATTTGCTAAAATATTTGTATGGACAAATTATGAACAAGTGATTATTGTTATGATTTACATTTATGCTATAAAGTCCTAGCGGTATTTAATACCGAACAATTTAGCTATGCACCTAGAGCTAGTATAAGTTACAGTATAGTATCAGTCATGTCATGATAAGTAGAATTTCCTCAGTCACCGAACTTAGTAGAACTCGGTCAGTTACTCAAGAAAAATCAATAAACTCATTACTCAATCCAGTCCAGTTAAGAATAATTAGTTCAGTATCTTTCAGTTGGGAGTAAGATTCAGCACCAAGTGAACCCAAGGATGGGGGCTCACCTTCTAGTAGAGAGTGTGATTTCTAGAAACAATTCTTTCATTCCATAACTAAATAGCTAGTGTGGGTTGAGACATCAAACCTTCTAGTTGAGGGTTGATGAGGTGCTTTAACCTGCCAGTTGAGGGTTTTACTATTATCATTAGAGTACCTGCTAGATCAGGGTATCTCTTTAGTTGTGTTTACTCATGTCACGATATTGACACCCTTCCAATTGGGGTTACAAATTGGATCCCAATCAAGTTATCTTATTTAGGGAATTTTGATTAGATGATTACCTCCCACAGTCTTAGTTTCAGTCATCAGTATAGAACTCTGTTCAGTTCTACAGAATTAGGACTGTCAGACATAGTCAACCAGTATTAATAACTCAGATATCAGCAATTCTCAGATTATTAGTTTCTCAGTATCAAAGCACAGCACCTAGCTTCAGAAAATATCCATTACTGCATATACATATATACGTAGTATTGCATACTCAGTATTTATAGTAGTTTCAGTTATCTATGCACTCTCATATTCAGTTATTCTCTATCATTTAGCCAATTATTATCCATGCATATGAACCCTTGCATTCATCCTTACCTTATCTAGCATACTAGTATATCCCATATATTAATGCATGCTATGCACTCTCATGTTCAGTTATTCTCTATCATTCAGCCAATTATTGTTCATGCAAATAAACCCTTGCATTTAGACTTACCTTATCTAGCATACCAGTATATTCCACGTATTGATACATACTCTTTCTTTGCGCTATGATGTCTCGTATCATAGGTTCAGATGTTCAAGTTCCCGACCGTGCATAGACAGATTCAGATTCAGCCAGCAGTGTTAGACTTAGTAGTGAGTCCCCATCTATCGAGGATATGCTTTTATTTCAGTTTTTTAGTAGATATAATATTTTAGTAGGTGGATTCAGTTAGGGGCAGTTCAGTTAGAGGCTTTTTCAGATGAGATTTTAGATAGTATTTAATTTTACAAATAACTATTACAGTTCGATATTCTTTATCAGTATTTCAGATATTTGAACCTTATGGAAATTTTGCCTATTTTCCATATTTAATATAGTATATGATTTGATACTCATAGCAGGTATTAGTCATGGGTTAGCTTGTCATCCTCCGAGGTTGTAAGCACCGTGTAGCGTCTGGGGTACAGACTCGAGGCGTTACAGGACCATGAAAAAACCTATTAATCATACAATCAGATAAATCTACCAAACCTCCTCACACCGGTATCTGATTTATGTTGGGCTTTACTGTGGCGTTTTCTCTCTTATTGAATATGTTTCCCTAGGTTGTTGTGTAGTTGGCATAGAATTTTCTTACCAACGATGGATATTATGATTCGCCTTCCTTGGTGATTTATGTTAGATCATAAGTGTTGAAAGCCTTTTCCAGTTGTGGGTATTTGCTCATCCCTGATATGATTATTCTCACCTTTTCACACAAGGGTCTCTTGGTAATCCTTATTCTAGTAGCTAACAATCCCTCATGGTAGATCTTGGAGGCTCCTTTCACTTGCCATCGTACACTATTTTCAAGGCCAGGGTTTTTGCTTCATATAACATCGCCTCATTCCGGAAAGTCTTCTTCAATAGGTTGGTAAAAACAAGGAGAATGAGAGTCTTCTTTGTCTGAACTGTCTTTCTCAACCACCCTCTCTTTATACTGGGGAGTTGGTTCTGCTAAATGTAGACTCTACCTTATACTTTACCTTTTATGTTCTGCTCCTTCCTGTTTATTTTCAGAATCACTGAATAGTCTCCAAGTCAAATTGTCTTTGTTCACTCTCATACTGATTTTCTTTTACTTTTCTTTTGGAGTCATGATAATAACTACACCAGCAAACAAGAATCAATTGATGTACAAGATTAAGAAAACACAAAGAGTTATTATCTTCTATGCAAACTCAACTTTCACTAAGTACCTTATGATCCACAATATTTTACAATTCTATTGGTTTTAATGAAAATTTTTTATACATCAACATCTTCATTATCATTCTTGAAAATGATCAATAATTTTTGGTATAAATGTGGGTGATGATTGGTTGATTAGCCGTCACTTAGGTTATTTCTAATCATATATGTCATTAGCTCTGGGCAAAATCAAACTTACTTCAGAATGATAGGTGATGACTTGGTTGATTAGTCGTCACTTGGGTGATGGCTTATCAGCTTTGTCATCAGCCTAAAGCAGAATTCAAATATTTTTTTAACCTAGGTGGTGACTTGGTTAATAAGTCATCACTTGAGTGATGGCTTCTCTGCCTTGTCCTCAACCAAAAATTGAATCCTAAGCTATTCAAATGTTCATGTGATCACTTAGTTGATAAGTGGTCACTTGTCTAATGACTTATTAACATAGTAATCATCCCAAAGCATATTTAACAAATCCTTTATTTCTGATTTACTTGCTAAAAATTTAAACTTATTGCCCAATTTTCAACTTGTTAACCCTAATCATTGGTTCCAAACAAGATACTTTACCCATTTTAATTCAATAAAGCTCTAAAAAATATGGGTGCAAGATATTTTTACTCAATTAAAGCTCAACTCTTTCACCAAGAAGGATGAATTTCACAACTTAATGAAAATTTGTTCACGAGCAACTTTTGACAACACAAAGTCTTATTGATTAGGGTGACCCCATAGACTTTGTACAAATTAAATCTTCCCATGAACACTTGTAATCTTTAGAGCTCTAAGTTGAATGAAAATTTCCTTACTTTTTAGTAGCTAAAATGAAGATTTCCAAAACATACCTTGAAGTCGACTTGAAATAGCACACTCTACTTAAGAATACGTAACATTGATCAAAACAAACAAGAACTTCAAACACTTTGTCTTCGTATATTTAAATATTTACACAAAAGAGAGAAGTCCAAATGATTATCTATTTTGCTTTTGGAACTTGAAGAGGTGAAATGAATGCTAGAATTTTAAAAGGAAGGGATGAGAAATATGAAGAGTTTGCACAGATATAGGAATCTTTTTTATTTTCTAAATTTTCTCTCTTTTTTTTAGAAAAAACTAATAAACATTAATAAATATTAGAGTATGCTAGAAGAAAAAGTAGGAAAAACTTATTAAATGGAATTTTAAAAGCCTAGGGTTATTGGGTGTTTAGATAAGGTCAAGATAACTAACCTATGTCAAAGTTTAAGTGACAGATTATCAGTTTGCTTATGCCCCATCAATTTTCTCATTAGCTCAAGGTAGAGAGTTTCATGACTATGCTTCAACTGATGACAAGGAGTGATAGTTCGTCACTTAGGTGACAACTTATCAGCCTCGTCGTCACTCTTATAAGAATGTGACATCTCTTTGCTTGAGTTGATAACTTCAAGTGATAGTTCATCAACTTGTTGATGGCCTATCAACTAAGTCATCAAATCTATCTAGTTTATACCTCTTCCCTTTCTTCAGTTGACGACTAAAAGTGATAGGTCGTTAACTTCTTGATAGCCCATCAACTTGGTCGTCAACTCCATTTATCCTCAACATTGATTTAAACTATGTGCCTGCATATTTTTAAAAACACATTACGCAAAATGAAACCTTAAAGCAACCAAATACTTAAAACACGAAAAGTTGGGTCGCCTCCGAATAGTACCTGATTTAACGTCGCAACACAACTCGGTTATGTAATGTCCCGAATTTGGTACTTGGAATGCTACACGGTGCTCATGACCCCGTAGGATGACAAGCTAACCCATGACTGATATTTGTACCTATAAACTGTATAACATGATAAATATAATGCGAAAATAGAGGCTGAAAGGCCATAAGGTTCAAAACTACATGACTAATAAAATATAACATCTTAGTGGGGTAATAGAATACCCGAAACTGAAATACTGTCTAAACATAATGTAGTCTAAAAAACCTCTAAAACATAACTGTCTGGATAAGGATTTGATGGAACTTATCCCCAACCAACTCTAACTTATAAATTAATTAATGAGATAAGAAATAAATGATCATGTCCTCAAAATATGAGGACCCACTGCTAACTCTGACTGTTGAGACTGGAATGCTACTGATGCTCTGGAGCTCATGCTTCTGAACCTATGGTATAAGACACCATAGTGAAAATACATGAGTACTTTGAATGTACTGGTATGCATGGAAGGTAAGCTGAATGCATAGGGTGCATATGCATGAACAATACTGGATAACTAACTAATATGAATATAAGAATACATGCATAAATACATCGTTACTATATCTGAGATCGTGATAACATGAATTTACTGATAACTAACATGATTGATGACTGATATAACTGATGACATGAGTGACTGTATCTAACAGTCCTAAATCTGATGGAACTAGCGGAGTTCCCTACTATTCTGAGTTGACTGTATCTGACCATCCTAACTTCTGTAGAACTATCTGAGTTCTATTACTGAGACTGAATGACTGTATCTGATAGTCCTGATTCTAAAACTAAAACTGTGGGAAGTAGTTATCTAACCGACATGCCCCTAATACACTATTATGGCTGAGTTGGGGTCCAATATATAACACTAATTGGAAGGGTGTCAATTCCACGCCATTTGTAAGGACAAGCTATGATTGACCTTCATCTGACAGTGTCCCTAAAGAGAATGGTGGGACCCTCATCTGATAGTTTTTATGTCTCAACCTATGTTTGCTACATAGTTCTAGAATGCAAGGATGACTTCTAAGAATCACACCCTCATCTGACCGTGTGTGCTCCCATCCTTGGGTTTACTCGGTGCTAATTCCTACTCCTATCTGAATAGACACTGATCATCGATTACCAAACTAAATTTGACTAAATTAACTGAGTTTCGTGGACTGATGGAATAGTATTGAGATTAGTGTATTACTTCGCTTTACTGAGTCACATGACTGACTGAGTTCTATGGATCATGGCTTAACTGAGGATATCATGAAAACATGACATGGACTCTAGGCACACAATTATATTTTTTTGGTACAAGTACCCAAGGACTCTTTTGAAGAAAACTGACAAAGCATGACTTTCTTGAGTACAGGACCAACATCAACAATACATAATCCATTGACTAAGACATTTCATCAAAAACTTAACATACATAACTTGTACATGAATGGAGATTTCATATTATCATACTAGTATGGAAATTTTACTTCACATAGGCATTTAATCGAGTATGGGGGGAGTATGCTATGGTTATACAATTATCAACACATCTAATAATCAAGGATACGTCAATCAACTTTTGAATTGAAGGGTTTATCATGAATACCATGTAATTCCTCACACACTAGAATCAATTCTTGTAATTAATGGTCTATAACATGGAATGAAACCAAACAACAACATGAACATCACTTTTCAATTCAATCAAATCATGAACATTCGTAAATATACAAATCTTTAATTTTGAGAAGAGATTCTTGAGCTTCATGAGTGAAAGAGACCCATGAATCAACACATGACATACCATAGTTTTTGATTTAGCGAAGATTGACGGAGAGACTTTCTTGAAATTGAATCCCCAATTAAAAGCCTAGATTGTTCTTGAGAACAAATTGAGAGAAACTAGTATAGTTTGGGTTCCAAATAGCTGAATCTCGTGTTAAATAACTTAAATAGGGGTGGAAAATTTACCCTTTTAACCATGGACGCAAGTTTTAAATTGGTTAAAATTTGCCGACTTGGACCCCTGGCGCGATGCGGCGCTATCACACCATCTCACTGCAATTTGACAATTGGGAAATAGGGAAATGGCGTGATGTGGAGACATCATGTTTCTACTTTGTTTGTGATCTGGAAGTTTAGTGCAACACAGAGAAATTATGCTGGGACACTGGAAAAAAGGAAAATTATCATTTTATCTTGTGGCACGGCACCCCACTAACCAATATGGCGCCATTTTACAACATGGACTTGAAATAGTCAATGGAAAGCTTATTGAATTTCCCACATAACAAAAAGTAAAAATCTTGAAAATTCCCCATGGAATAAACATTATTCAATTTAGAAGCTAATACTTTACATTCTTGAGACAAAATTAGTTAGGAAACTTTGGGGTATTATAATATCTCCCCCTTGGGAACATTCCTCCTTGAATGAAACTGACTCAGAGGAGAGAAATAATCAGTCAAAGTATATACTAAACATAAATATGGAAACATGACTACATAACGGACATTTCTGAGATTCATACAGAGCATGCATATCTAATGCATGATTTCATGACTGAGCTGATACATGAATGCATGAATGAGAGTACTAATAAGCTGATCACATATATCTAATGCGTGAATACATGACAGAATTGATTACATGACTGAGATGCCTAATACTAAGTTTTCTCATAAGGAGAATGCATGTCTGATGCATGAACACATGACTAAACTAATGCATTAACATATAATTGGATATGCAATGGTATTTAGTACTAAGTTTAAAAATGGAATCCTGAATATGAGCCTGATACCAAGTTGTAATTGAAATCTGGGCATGAAAATTGAAAATCTTAAGGACAACTATTACCTTGAGCTTGATTTGAGTCAGTGGAGAAGAGGTGAGGGTACTTCGTATGCATGTCTGCATCTACTTCCCAAGTAGCTCCCTCAACGGACTGATTTTGCCAAAGAACTTTGACTAGAGGGACTTCATTGTTCCTCAGTATACGAGTCTGGTAGTCTAGAATTTTGACTGTAATCTCTTCATAAGAAAGGTTGTTCTGAACATCTATGCTCTAAATAGGGACTGCAACTTCTAGGTAACCTATACACTTCTTTAGCAAAGAGACATGGAAGAATAGACAAACTAAGGCTTGATCTGAAGGCAATTCGAGCTCATAAGCTACCTTACCAAAGAGACTGAGAATTTTGAACGGACCAAAATATTGAGGATTGAGCTTTCCCTTCTTGTCGAACCTCTTTACTCCCTTCATGGGAGAGATCTTTATATAGACATAGTCACAAACCTCGAACTCGAGATCCTTTTAACGTAGATCTGTATTAGACTTCTGTTTGCTTTGAGCAGCCTAAAGTCTTTTTCTGATCAACTGAACTTTCTCTAAGGCATCAAAAACCAAGTCAGGTCCTATCACCGAGGCCTGACTAACTTCGAACCAACAAACTGGAGATCTGCATCTCCTACCATAGAGAGCTTTGAATGGAGCCATCCAAATACTAGAATTATAGCTATTGTTGTATTCAAACTCAATCAAAGGAAAGTGGTTATCCCAACTACCCTTGAAATCAATTTTACACGCCCTTAGCATATCTTTTAATGTCTAAATGGTCCTTTATGCTTGACCATCTGTTTGAGGATTAAAGGCTGTACTGAGATAAACTTGGATACCAAGACACTTTTGGAACACTTTCCAAAAATAAGAGGTAAATTGGGTACCTCTGTCTAAAATATTGGATAATGGAATACCATGTAATTTGACCAACTCCCTAATGTAGAGTTTGACCTAATCCCTGGGTGAATAAGAGGTATGAACTAGAAGAAAATAGGTTAATTTGGTCATTCTGTCTACAATTACACAAACTGAATCATGCTGGCGATGAGTACGAGGAAAACCCTTTACAAAGTCCATGTTCACTTCTTCCCACTTCTAAGTAGGAATATTAAACTCCTGTATGGACCCACTAGGCTTTTGATGCTCTATCTTAACCTACTAATATGTAGAGCACTTAGCCATAAACTCTACAATATCTCTCTTCATCCCACTCCACCAATAAATCTCCCGTAAGTTGCGGTACATCTTTGTGTCCCCTAGATAAATAGAGTAGCACACACCATATGCTTCTACAAGAATCCGTTGCCTTAATTTATCTACACTTGGAACATAGAGACAACCATGACAATGCAATACATCATCTTCCCATTTGGAGGAAACCTATACTTTCTGTTCCTTAGCTAACTTTTTCAACTTGACTAAATTGGGGTATCTATCTTGCTTTTCTTTCACCTTGAAAACTATACATGATTCTGAACTACTCTGAACCCATATGTCACCCTCCTCTGAATAGTCCAAGCAAATGCCTAGTCTGTAAAGATGATGGACTTCCTGAGCCAACTTCTTCTTATTGTCCTCGACATGAGTAACACTACCCATAGACATTCTACAGAGAGCATTGTCCACTATATTGGCCTTTCTCGAATGATAAAGAACACTCATGTCGTAACCTTTCAAGAGTTCTAACAATCTTCTCTAACAAAGATTGAGATCTTTCTAAGCAAAGACATACTGAAGGCTCTTAAGATCAGTGAACATATATATATAAACTCCGTACAAGTAATGCCTCCAAATCTTTAAGGCAAAAAGCACGGCTGCTAACTCAAGATCATGAGTAGGATAATTCTTCTCTTGGGGTTTAAGATATCTGGAGATGTAGGCTATGACCTTACTATGCTGCATAAGGACATAACCTAAACCTACTCTTGATGTATCACAGTTTACTACAAACCCATCTGGACCATCTGGAAAAGCTAAGACTGAGGCTGAGGTGAGACTAGTCTTCAACACCTAAAAGCTCTTCTTGTAAGGATCTAACCACTTAAACTTGAATATCTTCTAAGTCAATCTGGACATAAGGGGATTCAATAGACAAAAATCATTCAACAAACCATCTGTAATAGCCAGCCAAACCCAAGAAACTCCTGATGTCTGATGGAGAGACAGGGCTGGGCCAGTTTCTTACCACTTTGGTCTTTTGAGTATCTACTCTAATGCCATCACCGGAAATGATATGGCCTAGGAATGCTACTGACCTTAGCCAAAATTTGAACTTACTGAATTTGGAGAACAACTAATGATTTCTGAGAGACTAGAATACAATTCTGAGATGATCTGCCTGATCATACTCACTACGGGAATACACCAGAATATCATCTATAAAGACTATGACGAACATGCCTAAGTACTACTTGAACACATAGTTTATCAAGTCCATGAAAGTTGCAGGGGCATTGGTAAGACCAAAGGACATGACTAGGAATTTGAAGTAACCATATCTGATATGAATACTGTTTTGGGAATGTCGCATTATCTGACTCTAAGCTAATGATAGCCGGATCGGAGGTCTATCTTACAGAACTAACTAGCACCTTGAAGTTGGTCAAACAAGTTATCAATTCTGGGAATTGGATACTTGATCTTGACCATGACTTTATTGAGCTGATGGTAATCAATACCTATTTTGAGATAACCATCTTTCTAGTGCATGAATAAGACTGCTACACCATTGTTCTTTCAATTCTCTAAGATCTGTAAGTACCATTTTGTATGGCAGAATAGATATAGGCTGAGTATCTGGAATAAGGTCAATGCCAAAGTCTATTTCCCTCTAGGTAGGAATTCTTGGAAGATCTTCGGGAAAGACATTTGAATATACATTCACCACTGAGATTGATTCAAGATTGGGCGTTTTATAACTAGTGTCCTCAACTCAAACAAGATGATAAACGCATTATTTAGATGTCATTTTCTATGCCCAAAGGTAGGAAACAAGCTGACCTCTAAAAGCTGAAGTACTACCTCTCAACTCTAGGATGGGTTCATTCAAAAACTGAAACAGGACTATTCTATTTCTGCAGTCAACTATGGCATAGCAGGAATGAAGCCAATCCATGCTGAGAATAACATCAAAATTAGTCATCTCTAATTTGACTAAATCTGCTGAAGTAACTTTCTAAAATATCATAACCCAACAGTTCCTGTGCACCTGCCGGGCTAAGATAGTTTTACCCACTGGGGTAGAGACTGAAAAGGTCTCTTGTACAATTTTAGGACTAATTTTGAAATCAAGTGCTATATAGGGAGTGACAATAGACAAGGAAGCTCCTGGATCTAACAAAGTGTAATCATGCACATGAAAGATCTGTAACATACCAATAACCACATCTGGAGAATTTTCCTGATCTTTCTGGGACTAGAGAGCATAGTGTTTGTTTGGGTGTTTCCCATTAGTAGCATTGGAAGCGGCACCTTGTTGATTTGGGCAACCAAACTGAGATGAGGAATGGTTCAGCTGACCCTGATAACCTAAATGGGACAATCTCTAACTCTGAGCTCTGTCTTTTCACATTAAAAAGAGACATCGCTACCAACTCTACAAGCACACTTGTGGTTCTTATCACAAGTATGATAAAGAGGATTAGTTTGGACATTGCTGACACTGCCCTGAGACTTAGAGCCTGGCTCCCTATCTCTATTTCCATCTCTAGACTTAGGAGGTGGAGCATTGGCTGAAGAAGAAGCTGGAACTGATCACTTAGGATGGAACAGAGAGAAGTTTTCTCCTTCTAATTTAGGGTAAGTAAAGTTTAAACTACCTATCTTTGCTGTCTTATTCTGTTTCTCCCTCAACATAACCTTTTGATCTTCTATCTGCTGAGCATGAGTCATAAACCAGACTAAAGTCATGTCACTATTCAACATCGCAGACCTAAACTTGTTGACCATACTATCCTTCACCCCAAAAACAAACTTACTCATCTTAGCCCTAATATCTGCAACCATATGAGGAGCATATCAACCTAATTGAGTAAACTTATTTGAATACTATTTCACCATCATGTTACTCTGCTTGAGGTTGATGAATTCTAACACCTTAGCCTCTCTCAGATTTTGGGGAAAGAATCTATCTAAGAATGCAGTGAAAAACTCCTCCCACTCAATAGGCCCTACATCATCTGGCCTTTCTGACTTCTACTTTTTAAACCAAGTATGGGCAAAATCTTTCAACTGGTATGCAGCAAGCTCAGCACTCTTGACAGGAGTAATCCTTATGTTTTTTGTAATCGTCTGAACCTGATCAATGAATTCCTCAGGGTCCTCATCTGACTTAGACCCAAGAAATGATAGAGGATTCATTCACATGATGTCTTGAATCCTAGCTGCTGCTGAATTGGAAACTTGCTTGATCGGAACAATAATTGGTGATTTATTCTGAGTAGCAACTAACAGAGCAAGAGTAGTGAATACAGCTCTAAAATGTTGATGAGAAATATATTTTCCCTAAGGTTCTTCGGGCTGAGGGGCTGACTGATTTCCATTTCTTCTTTTAGGAGGCATTTTCTTAGAAGAAAGGGAGAAATGGATTAGACTGAGAGATTGACTTGAGATTATGATCACTGGCATGTCATGAATGCTGAAAGAATGGAAAACTGTTCCTAAAACATCTTATAGCTTCCTGTACATAAACATGGCGTGCAACACACCCATGTGCAAGACTTTACTAGATGGGGCTTTCAGACTTCCTAGGACACTATTGAACCTTCAGCTCTGATACTAAGTTTGTAATGCCCCTAATCTAGTACTTGTAATGCTACAGGGTGCTCATGATCCTAAATGACCACAAGCTAACCCATGACTAATATATGTACCTATACATTGTATAACATACAAAATATAATGCAGAAATGGAGGCTGAACGGCCATAAGGTTCAAAATTGCATGAATAATAAAATTTAACATCTGAGTGGGGTAATAGAATTCCCAAAACTGAAATACTGTCTAAACATACTGTAGTCTAAAACCCACTAAAATATAAATGTCTGGTTAAGGAGTTGATGGGACATGTCCTAAACTAACTCCAACTTATAAATTAATTAATGAGATAAGAAATAAATGATCATGTCCACAAAAGATAAGGACTTACTGCTTACTCTAACTTTTGAGACTAGAATGCTACTGATGCTCTGAAGCTCATGCTTCTAAACCTATGGTAAAAGATACCATAGCACAAATGCGTTAGTACTTTAAATGTACTGGATTACATGGAAGGTAGGCTGAATGCATGGGGTTCATATGTTTGAACAATACTGGCTTACTAGCTAATATGAACATGAGTGATTGTATATGACAGTCCTGAATCTGATGAAACTAGCTGAGTTTCTTACTATTCTGAGTTGACTATATCTGACAGTCCTAAATTCTATAGAACTATCTAAGTTCTATTACTGAGATTAAATAACTGTATCTGATAGTCCTGATTTTGAAACTTAAACTATGGGAAGTAGTTATCTAACAGACATGTCCCTAATACGCCATTATGGCTGAGTTTGGGTCCAACTTGTAACCCCAATTAGAAAGGTGTCAATACCGCGCCATTGGCAAGGAAAAGCTGTGAGTGACCCTAATCTAATAGTGTCCCTAAAAGAGAATGGTGGGGCCCTCATCTGAAAGTGCTTATCCACCTCATAAACCTCATCTGACAGTGTTGATTTCTCAACCTATGCTAGCTACATAGTTCTGGAATGCAAGGATGACCTCTATCAATCACACCCTCATCTGACAGTGTTGATTTCTCAACCTATGCTGGCTACATAGTTCTGGAATGCAAGGATGACTTCTAAGAATCACACCCTCATCTGACAGTGTGTGTTCACATCCTTGGGTTCACTCGGTGGTAATCCCTACTCCCATCTGAATACACACTGATCATGGATTACTAAACTGAACTAGACAAAATTAATTGAATTCCGTTGACTGACAGAATAGTACTGAGATTACTATATCACTGAGCTTTCTTGAGTCACATGACTGACTGAGTTTTATGAATCATGGCTTGACCGAGGAAATCGTCAAAACATGACATGGACTCGAGGCACACAGCTATATTTTTTTGGTACAAGTACCCCTAGGACTCCATACAATGAAACTAACAAAGAATGACTTTCTTGAGTACAAGACCAACCTCAAAAAAACATAATCCATTTGCTAAGACATTTCATCAAACACTTGACATACATAACATGTACATGAATAGAGATTTCATATTATCATGCTATTATGGCACTTTTCCTTCACATAGGAATTTAATCAAACATGGGGGGAGCATGCTATGATTATACAATCATCAACACATTGAATAATAAAGGATATATCAATTAACTTGTGAATTTAAGGGTTTATCATGAATATCGCGTAATTCCTTACATACTAGAATCAATTCTCGTAATTAATAGTCTATAGCATGGAATGAAACCTAACAACAACATGAACATCACTTTTCAATTTAATCAAATCATGAACATTCATAAATATACAAATCTTTGATTTTGAAAAGAGATAATTGAACTTCATGGGTGAAAGAGACCCATGAATCAACATATGACATACCTTAGTTCTTGATTTAGCGAAGATTGACAGAGAAACTTTTTTGAAATTGAATCCCTAATTAAAACCCTAGCTTGTTCTTGAGAGAAAATTCGGAGAAACTAGTATATTTTATGTTCCAAATAGCTGAATCTCGTGTTAAATGGCTTAAATAGGGGTGGGAAATTAACCCTTTTAACCCTATACCCCTAGACATTGGAATTTGACAACTGGTAAATCTAAAAATAGCATGATACGGAGCCATCGCATTGCCACTTTGTTTGTGACCTGGAAGTTTGGTGCGATGTGTAAAAATTGTGGTGCAGCACGCCACTGACCAATACGGAGTTGTTTTATGACGGGGACTTGAAATAGTCATAACTTCTTACTCAGTTATCGAATTTAGGTGAATTATATATTGATGGAAAGATTATTAAATTTCCCATATGACAAAAAGTAAAAATATTAAAAATTCCGCATGGAATAAACATCATTCTATTTAGAAAATAATACTCAACATTCTTGAGACAAAACTAGTTAGGAAACTTTGAGGTATTACAATATCTCCCCCTTGACAACATTTGTCCTTGAATAAGACTGACTGAGAGGGGAGAAATGATAAACCAAAGTGCATACTTAAAATAAACACTGAAACATGATTGCATAACTGATATTTCTGAGATTCATACAAAGCATGCATATCTGATTCATGATTTGATGACTGAGCTGGTACTTGAATGCATTACTGAGCGTACTGATAAGCTAATCACACATATCTGATGTATAAATACTTCACGGAACTGATTAAAAGACTGATATTTCTAATAACTGAGTCTTCTCACAGGGAGAATTCATGTCTGATGCATGAACACATGACTAATTTGATGCATGAACATATAATTTGATATGCAATGGTTCTTCGTATTAAGTTTAGAAATGGAAGCCTGAACATGAGGCTGATACCAAGTTGTAATTGAAATCTATATATGAAATTTGAAAAGCTTAAGGAAAATTGTTACCTTGAGCTTGATCTGAGTTAGTGGGGAAGAGGTGAGGGTACTTGGTACACATGTATGCTTTTGCTTTCCAAGTAGCTCCCTTAACGGACTAATTCCACTAAAGAACTTTGACTAGAGAGAGTTTTTTGTTCCTCAGTCTAAGAGTCTGGTAGTCAAGAATTTCTATAAGAATCTCCTCATAAGACAGGTTGTTCTGAACATCTATGCTTTGAATAGGGACTACAACTGCTGGGTCACCTATACACTTCTTAAGCAATGACACATAGAAGACTGTATGAACTGAGGATAGATCTTAAGGTAATTCAAGCTCATAAACTACCTTGCCAAAGCGACTGAGAATTTTAAAGGGACCGAAATATCTGGGACTGAGCTTTCCTTTATTGCCAAAACTCTTCACTCCTTTCATGGAGAGATCTTTAGATAGACATAGTCACTAACCTCTAATTAGAGCTCCCTTCTACCTACATCTACATAAGACTTCTGTCGTCTATGAGCAGCCCGGAGTCTTTCTCTAATCAACAGTACTTTCTCTAAGGTAAAGTATACTAAGTCATGTCCTATCACCGAGGCCTCACTATCATAAAAAAAACGACTGGAGATCTACATCTCCTACCATAGAGAACTTCAAAAGGATCCATCCGAATACTGGAATAATAGCTATTATTGTAAGAAAACTTAATCAAAGGGAAGTGGTCATCGTAACTAACCTTGAAATCAATTGCATACGCCCTTAGCATATCTTCTAGGGTCTGAATGGTCCTTTATACTTGACCATCTTTCTGAGGATGCAAGGCTGTACTGAGATGAACTTGGGCACAAGGAAACTTTTTCAATGCTTTCCAAAAAGGAAAGGTGAACTGGGTACCTCTGTCTGAAATAATGGATAATGAAATACCGTGTAATCTGACTAACCTCCTAATGTAGAGTTTGGCATAATCCTCAATTTAATAAGAGGTATGAACTGGAATAAAAATGGCTGATTTTGTTATTCTGTCTATAGTGAACCAAACTAAATCATGCTGGCGACGAGTATGAGGCAAAACCATCATAAAGTCCATGTTCATTTCTTCCCACTTCCAAGTAGGAATATTTAACTCATGCATAGACCCACTTGACTTTTGATGCTCTATCTTTACATGCTGATATGTAGAGAACTTGGACATAAACTTTGCAACATCTCTCTTTATACCACTCCACCAATAGATCTCCCGTAAGTCGCGGTACATATTTGTGGCCCCTAGATGAATAGAGTAGCGCGCACCATGCACTTCTGCAAGAATTCGCTTTCTTAAGTCATCTACACCAGGAATACATAGACGACCCTGATAACGCAATACACTATATCCCCTTTAGGGGAAAACTTATAATTTTTGGTCCTGAACTAACTCTTTCAACTTGACTAAACTGGGGTGTCTATCTTGCTTTTCTTGCACCTCGAAAACTAGAGATGATTCTGAACTACTCTAAACCCATATGTCACCCTCCTCTGAATCAACTATGCGAACGCCTAGTCTGGCAAGCTGATGGACTTCCTGAGCTAACTTCTTTTTACTGTCCTCGACATAAGTAGAAATACCCATAGACAATCTAATGAGAGCGTCGGGCACTATATTGGCTATGCCTAGATGATAAAAGACACTCATGTCGTAATTTTTCAAGAGCTCTACCCACCTTCTCAGACAAAGATTGATATCTTTCAAAGAAAAAACATACTGAAGGATCTTATGATCGGTGAACACATCTACATGAACTCCGTATAAGTAATTCATCCAAATTTGTAAGGTAAAAAACAAGACTGCTATTCCAAGATCATGAGTTGGATAATTCTTCTCATGGGGTATAAGCTGTCTGGAGGCGTAGGCTATGACCTTACTATCATGCATGAGGACACAACCCAAACCTACTCTGGATGTATCATAGTACACTATAAATCTATCTCGACCATTTGGAAGAGCTAAGGTTGGGGCTGAGGTGAGTCGAGTCTTCAACTCCTGAAAGATATTCCCATAAGGATCTGACCACTAAAACTTGAATTTCTTCAGAGTCAATCTTGACATAGGGGATGCAACAGATGAAAATCATTCAACAAAGCATCTGTAATGGACAACCAAAACCCAAGAAACTCCTGATCTCTAATAGAGAGAAAAGTTTGGGTCAGTTTCTTACCGCTTTGGTCTTTTGAGTATCTACTCTAATGCCATCACTGGAAATGATATGGCCTAGGAATGCTATTGACCTTCGCCAAAATTTTCACTTACTGAATTTGGTGAACAACTGAGGATTTCTGAGAGGATAAAATACAATTCTGAGATGGTCTGCATGATCATGCTCTTTGCGGAAATAGACCAGAATATCATCTATAAAGACTATGATGAACATGTCCAAGTGTTGTTTGAAAACATAGTTTATCAAATCCATGAAAGTTTTTGGGGCATTGGTAAGATCAATGGACATGACTAGGAATTCGAAGTGACCATACCTGATATGAATGTTGTTTTTGGAATTTCATATTCTCTGACTCTGAGCTGATGATAGCCGGATAGGAGGTCTATCTTAGAGAAATGACTAGCACCGTGAAGTTAGTCAAACAAGCTATCAATTCTGGGAAGTGGATACTTGATCTTGACCATGACTTTATTGAGCTGACGGTAATCATTGCATATTTTGAGATAACCATCTTTCTTGCACATGAATAAGACTGGTGCACCATTTCTCTGAGATCCGCAAGTGCCATTTTGTATGGCCGAATAGATATAAGATGAGTATCTGGAAGAAGGTTAATGCCAAAGTCTATTTCCCTTTAGGTAGGAATTCTTGGAAGATCTTTAGGAAAGACATCTGAATATACACTCACTACTGGGATTGTTTCAAGATTTAGAGTTTTGTAAATAGTGTCCTTAAATCAACCAAGATGATAGACACATCCTTTAGATATCATTTTTCATGCCCGAAGGTAGGAAATAAGCTGACCTCTGAAAGCTGAAGTACTACCTCTCAACCCTAGGATGGGTTCATTCAGAAACTAAAACTGGGCTATTCTGTTTCTGCAGTCGACTGTGGCATAGCAGGAATGAAGCAACTCCATGCTGAGAATAACATAAAAATTAGTCATCTCTAATTTGACTAAATCTGCTAAAGTGACTTTCTAAAATACCATAACCCTATAGTTCCTGTATACCTGCCAGACTTTCATGGTTTTACCCATTGGGGTAGAGACTGAAAAGGGCTCTTGTAGAATTTTAGGACTGATTCCGAAATCAACTGCTATATAGGTAGTGAAAATAGACAAGGAAGCTCCTGGATTTTACAAAGCGTAATCATGCACATGAAAGATTTGTAACATACTAGTAACCACATCTAGAGAATTTTCTTGATCTTGCTGGGACTGGAGAGAATCATATTTGTTTGGGTATTTCCCACTAGTAGCATTGGAAGCGGCACCCTGCTGATTTGGGAAACTGAACTGATCTGAGGAACGGTTTGGCTAACCCTGATAACCTGACTGGAACAATCTCTGACTCTGTGGTCTGGCTTGCGACATCAAAAAGAGACATCACTACCAACTTTGCAAGCACCCTTGTGGTTCTTTCCATAAGTCTAACAAAGGGGATTAGTTTGGGCATTGCTGATACTGCCCTGAGACTTAGAGCCTAGCGTCCTATCTCTATTTCCATCCCTAAACTTAGGATAT